>NC_045428.1:204802300-205102300 GCF_902635505.1 Sarcophilus harrisii
TGAACCAGGGGGAAAAAAAATCAATGCAACCTACAACTTCAAAACCTTTCTATGGGTAATTAAAATAAGAGAAAGCCTTTATTGGAACTGACATTGAGCTTCAGTATCAGTTAAAGGGACAGTGCCCTTGTCTTAATATATTTTCTCCTTATTGAAAAGGAAATTTAAAAGCACACAGAAAAATTACCGCCTCGATTCAATGGTTAGAAAGAGTATTCATAGAAATTCAGTTAGCAGTCTTTGACCTCTGAGTAATTTTACAATATAATTTCTCTCATGTTTGGTGAAGTTAAAAGCTCTAAAGTACTCCAGAAGTTTTCTAATCTGAAAAGAAGAGTGGGGATTGGCTTCAGTGCAATAATCTAGCTAAATTCAAAGTACTTCTGGTGAATATTTATACATCATTACAATGAGTGAAAATGAAGATATAATTATTATCTCTGTATAATGAATAGAATTCCTTTAACTGAGTATTTTCAATAATGAATTAACATTAGGTGAGAAATTGCTAAGAGACAGAGTAATCAGTGAACAAAGAAATGGACTTCAAGTTAAAGTCAGTTGAAATTAGGAAGATTATGGTTCAAATCCAGTCTGATAGTTGCATATACCCCTTAGATTAGGGGTCCTCAAAGTACAGCCCGCGGGCCAGATGCAGCAGCTGAGGACGGTTATCCCCCTCACCCAGGGCAATGAAGTTTCTTTATTTAAAGGCCCACAAAACAAAGTTTTTGTTTTTACTATAGTCCGGCCCTCCAACAGTCTGAGGGACAGTGAACTGGCCCCCTATTTAAAAAGTTTGAGGACCCTTGCTTAGATAGTATACCCCTCTTAGATAATTTTCTTTTATTGTTGTTGAATCCTTCCAGTCAAGTCCAACTCTGACCCCTTGGGATTTTCTTGACAAAGATACTGAAGTGTTTTGCCATTTCCCTTCTCCAGCTCATTTTACAGATGAAGTAACAGGTAAACAAGGTTAAGTGACTTCTCCAGAGTCATATAGTTGGTATCACAGGACAGATAAGAATTTAGAATGTCTTCTTGATTCCCAGCCTAATGCTCAATCCACTGTTTCACCTAGGCTGCACCAAGTATGCTAGAGAAACTACAGCACATCTGATTCATTTTATCACTGTTGACTTAAATTCAAATAAAGACACTCTGTGGCTTCTTCCTTTTATATGATACATTCTCAAACAGGTATGGAAAACATAAAAATGCAGTTATATAATTCTGACTGGATTTTTTCAGGCAATCCCAAATTAAAAGTCAAAAAACCAATAATTCAATATTTTGAAACATATTATATGTTGCATTCTTTATCTAGGTACTATCTTTTCTTTTTTAAAGGACATTAAGTATTTAGTAGCGGGATTAATTTGACCTCCTTCTAACCAAGCACATTACCTTAGCCTCCATCGTTTCAACTACTCCTATTAATTCCAGTGAAAGCCCAGTTTTATGAGTTTAAAAAGAAAACAGGCTGTTCATGTTAATGACCAGGAGATGCACTTTTTAGTTACTAAGCTTTAAGTATTAGTAGATTTACACTCAACCAATAAAAATGCAAAGTAAATAAGAAATTGATAGAAATGCCACACTGATATATGGGCCATAAAGCATAGGTCCTACCTAGAATCCCCTATTAAATATGTCATAGTTGCTTTTAGAATTACCTAAAGCTCCTATATGAGACTATTCTACAGAAAGCAGAATTCAGTACACTCCTGGGCAGATTTGTCTTGGCCCCCATCCAATCCAAAGGAGATTAGTTAGTGAAGTACCAAAAAGACCTTATGTAAAGTAGATTTCACTCTGGGGATCTCAAAGAGTTTTTGAAATGGCAGGGTTAAATACCATCCCCAAAAGAGGACTCAATGCGGGTGAAGGAGCTGTCAAATGATTGTGATGTAGTCCTGAGGCATCATAAAACATTTTTGATTTTTTTTTCAACTGCACAACAATCCAACTCCCAACTATAAACCTTCCTTTACTCCAATCAATCAATCACTATTTATATTAAGCACCTATTCTATGCCAGACATTGTGCTAACCATTGGAGCTACAAAAAGAGACAAAAGATAAGTTGTTTATATACATGTATATGATATATACAAACCATATACAGAATAAATAGGAAATAACTAACAGGGGGAAAGCATTAATCCCTGGCTCTCTTTAAGATTAGCAGTCACTTTCTATAAAGTCTCTTCCTAATCCTGCTAATTGTTAGTCCCCAGGCCTCCTCACCCCATTTTTATATATAGACAAATTACTTTGTGCTTAATCTGTATATAAAATAGGCCTGGAAAGGCATAATGTGAAAAGCATTAATGTCCAACTAAGGAGTTAATGATTTATCCTAAATGTAACAGGGAACCACCAAAAATTCTTGAACAGGGGATGTCATGTTCAAAGCTGTGCTTTACAAAATTTATTTGAATTTTTATGTGGAAGACAGATTGAAGAAAGAGACAAAAAGTCCAATTAGGATGTTGTTACAATTCTACCTCTCTAAATTTCCTTGGGCTCAGTGTACTCATCTGTGAAATGGGGATATTATGCCTTTAATACCTACTTTACAGGGTTAATGTGAGGATTAAATTAGATGATGTCCATAAATGTGCTTGGAATACTTTAAATGATATATTTGATTATTATTGATAAAAAGCAATCTCGCCTCCTGTGAATTACTAAAAGATAAATATAAGGAATATCTTTCAATTACATAGAAAGACAATATTTTAAAAACCCACAAATTTGAGGAATATGTTTCCACAATTTGGTTTAGGCTTTCCCATATCTCTGCTTCCCAATGTTACATGGTTAATCAATTAATAGAAAGGTGAAAGAAAATATCCCTATTTTATTCCTCTTTTATTTGGTCTAGACTTATTGGCTTTAATAACCCATGATGATTTCAATTATGTCTCTTTTTCTCCATTATCCATTCAGTTCCTTTTCAATCAGAGTCATATGAAATGATTTTCAGAGGCTAGGAACCCATAATTAATAAAAATAGCAGGAAAATGCCAAGGGCTAAAGCAATTTTAGAAAGGGAAAAAAAAACCCCTAATAGTCAAAAAAATGGTTACAAGACCACTAGTAGCAAAACAAAGGTAATTCACATTTTTGGTCACTATCCACTTCTCAAAAGACAATGTAAAATTGATGAGGAGAAAGCAATTTTAGTTAACCATTCACCTGTGGTTACCTTTCCCAACATTAGGTGACAATTGGGAATTTGCTACTTAGGATGACCAATGGACTCATGCAGATAAAAGGCTATAAGTGTTTTTTGAATTTATAAGCATACCATAAATACTAAAGTGCAAAATTTAAGACATATATTGATTCTCCTCAAAGAATGAGTCAAATTTCCTTTGTTTTTAGCGGCAAAGAGGAGAACCAAATACCAATACTTCTTATATGACATTCCAGAAATGACTTAGCAATTATTTTGAGATTTATCACATCAAACTTTTTATTAAAAATCTTTGATTTCTTCCAGGCCAAATGCCTGGAAGTTGTCTTAAGATATAGCAGAGATAAATAAATGCTTTTCCTCTTAGCCTCTTTACCCTTAAGTTTCTTAGATTCTAAAATTTGTTAGCATCTCTTGTAGTCATCACACCAACTCTGAGCAAGTTATTGGCACAGATATATCCTTTATGCCTCAGTTTCCCTCTTCTGCAAAATGAGGATAATAATAGAACCTACTTCTCAGGGTTCTTGAGACAAAATGATATAAGATTTCTAAAGTACTTTATAAACCTTAGAGTGCTATGTAAATGTTATTATTCTTCAGTACTCTGACATATTTCCTTGAAATAGATTAAATTGCCTATTTGAAATACTGTGTATTTACTTTAGCTCTTGTAGTTCTGTAATGAGGAAGCCATTCTATTTTGTCTTCAATTACGGAACATAATCACGTATTCTATAAATTTCTGTGGCAATCTATTATCCATTTTTTATAAATGATCATATGTTTTATTCTACAGGAACTATTTCCTCTCTAGTTGTTTGAAACATAACAATGATGTTGGTTTTTTAAATCTATAATCTTAAGAAATCTTTAAGAAAGAAAAAAAAGAAATGGAGTCTGAAATAGGAATCAAAAGATCTAGATCTAATTTTGGATTCTATTTACTATTCCACTTACTTGTTGCATGACCTTGGGCTAGTCGATTTGCCTCAATAAATCTCAATTTCTCCTTTTATAAAATGTCTCCACAGAATTGCCATCAGGATCAAATGAGATAATATAGGAAAAGTACTCTGTAAACTGGATCAAATGGAATAAACATCTATAAAGCTCTATATAAATGTCAATTATTGTTATTATAAGCACCGTGCTATATGTTTGCAGAAAGGTTTGTACTCAGAAGGTAGCAAACAAAAGGCAAGTCATTTCTTCCTTGATCTGAAAATTTCTCTGATCATCAAGTTTAGTTCTTAAGGAATTCTATTTATATCAGGACAAGAATGAGAAGTAAAGAACAGAAGAAGGAGAGAAGGGTTTTTTTTTTTTAAAAAAAAAAAGATAATAAAGGGATATATAAAAAGAGAAGTCGAAGATCAGAGATGAAGCAAATGGGGAAAGAAAAGTATTCCTCTTCCCTAACTAAACAAACCCGTAACTAGGTAATTCTCTAAGGTTTAATTATTCACCCAGCTGAACAGAGGTTTAGCATTCCACACCATCCACCTCCAAATCAACAAAAGTCATTATCCCTCAGGCTCAAAAGGAATCAGGAATTGAGGAAGAAAGAAATCTAATCAACTTAACACCTTCCCCTCTTCCCCCATTTCAATTATCTTTACTATAAACTTTTGAGAGGCAGTCTCCTTCAGTAGGAACTGAGTTCAAGTCCATATCTTATATAAATATAGTAATAATTTATGAGCCTGAATCATTCAAATTCTAGATTAACTAAAGCAGTTGTCTAAAAGGACTGAAGGAGGCAGTTCCCTATATCAATGAAATAATAACGATGATGATGATGTGATGATGGATGATGATGATGATAATAATAATAACACAAGGCCAGAAAATTTTAACCTGGAGTATGAGAATTTTTCTAAATATTCTGATAAAAGTATTTCAAAATAGTTTCCTTAGTAATTCTATATATTGTATTTATTCACTTAAAACATCATTCTGAAAGGCAGTCCATAGAATTCACCAGATCATAAAAGGGATTCATTCTTGTCCAGCATGATAATTGTGGAAATAGGTTTAGAAGAACTGCTCATGTTGAACATATATTGGATTACTTATTGTTCTAGGGAGGGGGGAAGGGAGAAAAAAATTGTAACACAAGGTTTTGCAAGGGTGGATGTTGAAAACTATCTATAATATTTTTTGAAAAATAGAAATCTAAAAAGTTAGCAAGGGAAAAAAAAGATCCATGATTTAAAAAAAAAAGTTTTAAAAATCTACCTTAATGGAGCATTAATTTATATTTGACAATTATTTCATTCATCTGATCTTTTGAGGTTTACAAAACTCCTTATATACATTTACCACATTTATTAATTGCAAATAATTTCCAAAGTGGCAATGACTTTACAAAGGAAAAAACTGAAGCTCAGGAAAGAGATGTGGGGCACACCCAAGAATACAATTGCATGTTGACAGGAGTTGAATTTGCTTGTGATTTCAGGTCCAGCACATAATCCACAGAACAATAGCTGCCTGTCATCCTTCATGTAATTTCTAAATGAGCTACTAAAAAACAAAAAATCCAGCTGTCCATTTAAATCAACAAGACATATTTTTATCAGATATTTCGTACAGTAAATGACTTTTGTTATCAGGCAGTTAGGATAAAAAAAATTCTTAATAGTTGGGTAACCTCTTTAAAAAAATTAAGAACTTTGTTGTAAAGTAGTAATAAAGGATATTGTTAATTAACCAGTCAATCCATCGACAAATATTGATCACTGATGGTGGAACTGGGGGATCATAGGGTTTCTTCATATTCCAGCTATGAAATTCTGCTAAGTATCACAACACAACTGGTGGGATTACTTAAACATTCATGTTTTTCTATGTTAGTGAGAACCCTCAACAAAACAGTTAATAATTCCATATGTAATGTATTTTACAATATTATATAAAGTGATCATTCATTTAAAGCTGACCTCCCTAAACAAACCCTTTAGATAAATTAGACTGATCTGATCGGCACACAGTACATGCTCACTAATTAACAGTTAACAGTACAACTCTTGCCTTTTTGAAACTTGTTCATATATTTCCTCCACCTGGGAATACCTTGTCATTTATTCTACAACTGACAATTAATACCCCATTCTTTGAAGATTCAAATCTCATTTTCTCCATCAAACCCTCGCTGACCATCTATAGCACTGGGTTATTCCCACTGTTTTCAAAAATCCATTTACATCTTCCTCCTTCTCAAACTAGATTCTCAAATTAACTCCAATCCCCACAAAGAAACACAGAATTTGAAAGTTGGAAAGAATTTCAAGGATCAATCTACACATCAAAGAAATCTCCACCATAATAAAGGAGACAAGTGGTTGTCTAGCTTCTGCTTGAAGACTTTCAAGGAGGAGGCAGTCCATTCTAGTTTACCACAGCTTTGTTAGCAAATTTCTCCTGATAGTAAATCCAAACTGGCCTCTCTAATTTCAAACCACTGCTCTTGGTCTGGTCCTCTGAGTCTAAACAGAACAAATTTAATCTCTTTTCCACATGACAGCCCTTAGAGAAATATCCTCCCCTCCCCACTAAGCAGCTGCCATCAGGGAACCCCATATTCATTCATTCACATAACAGGCATTCAATAAAAATGTTTTATTGGTTGGCATAGATTTACACATTGACCAAGATAGAGAGCTTTTTAAATTGTAAAGAATCCTTCAATGTGATCTGTGTCACCAAGGTCAAAATATTCTCTGAGGGATCACTTTTTGGATAATATAATGAAATTCATTAGCATAACATACAAATATTCACTCTCACAAAATATTTGAGAATATATCTGATGCATAATTTGAGGTCAACTTTTGTTCATTAAAAAATTGGTGGTTGGGATAAAAAGGAAAAGAATGGCAATTAATTTGAAAATCTGAGAAATATTTTTCTCTTGCTGGAGAGGAAAACTTTGAGAAACTATGAAATCCTTTTACAAATGTGAAGTCATTTTGTTAGTTTAATAATATTAAAAAGTATTACATTTATAACTTTAGTTAGCTCGTAAAATCATCATATTTGACATATGATACTTAGAAGGGCCCAAGATCTCATTTTGAAGCCTATGCGTGTCTTTTGTGGATGCTATAAGACTCCAGTCCATATTTTCTCATAAATCCTCCAGAGAGACTATCACCTGTGCCTTACTCATGCTAATTAACAGGATAAATGCAAAGTATTGCATATTCATTTTCAGAAAAGAAAATGGGGGCAGGGAAGAGAGGGAAATTTTAATTGAATAATAACTGTAACATGGAGCTCAATCTCATTTTCTGAGCTAACAGCAAACTTCTGATGCTTTCTTTTTTAAAAAATCATTTTCATGGAATTATGAAAAATTAATGTTTGACCAGACTGACACAAATTTCTCTATCCCCTCAAGCTAACATCTTATATCTCTTTTCCCTTTCATATAGTCAAATGCCTTGAAAAATTATCTCCAGTCCATTACTTTTACTTCTCCAATCTTTGCAACAAACTCACTTCTAACCTCACCGCTCAACTGAAATCTCTCTCTCTCTCTCCAAAATCTGTCACCAATGATCTATCTCTTAATTGCCAAATCTGATGGCAATTTCTGAAATCTTCATCCTTTTTTATTTCTCTTCAGCATCTTACATTACCCACCATTCTGGGATACTTTAAACTCCATTTGATTTTGATACTGTTCTCTCTTAATCTTCTTAATCTGCCTAACCTCTTCTTGGCTGAATCACCCATATCTCATGCTTCCTAGCAACATGTATACCCCAAGGCTCCCAGAACTCTCCTTTTTCTCTTTATCCACTCTCTCTGGTTGACCTCATTAGTTCCCATAGGTTTAATTATCATCTCTACACGAATCAATATATCTAGCCCTAGTCTCCTGAGATCTAGGAACACATCACAAACTGCTTATTATACTTTTTTTTTTTTTTACTGCAGTCTCATAGGCATTTCAAAAGCTACATATTCAAAACAATCAATCAATCAATCAATAAACATTATCTTTCCACTCAACCCCCACCCCTGACCTTCCTTATTTTTATCCACCATCTTTCCAACTGTGGTTCACAATCTTGGAGTTAACCTTGCCTTTCCATTCTCCCTATAGATGATATATCTAATCAATTGCCCAGGCTTGTCAATTTTATCTCCAAATCTCTCAACTGTCTTATCTCCACTCACAAAGTACCACATTATTTTAGAACCTCCTCACCTCTCACTTGGATTATTTCAAGAGGCTCCAAATTAGCCTACCTATTTCCAGTTCTCTTCTCTTTAATCCATCCTATACACAACTACAAAACTGAAATTCCCAAAGCTTAAGTCACTTTGCTCCTCAGCACTTCACAACCAAGTTCCAATCTGACTTTCCAGGATTAATACATATGACTCTTATTCACATACTCAATAATCCAGGTGCCAGAGGTGTCAAACAACCTAACAGTCTAGAACATAATTCAAACTATATTAAAATATAATTGGGAAATATTTAACAAAGTAAATAAAAGTACAACTTAACATAATGTTTTACAATTTTATTTATTATATTTTAAAACAAAGATAATATTAATAATGATTTTCTAAGTCAATCTAAGTCATACTTAGAGCCTATAGGTATCCTTGTAGATGGTTTAATGGATGCCATGTCTATCTGAATTTGATAACACTAGTCCAGTCAATCTAGCTTTCTTATTTTACAAAGTTTCTGGTTTTTATCCTTCACGAAGGACATTCTCTATTCCTCCTCCACAGCTCTGTACAAGCCATCACCCCCTCTCCCCCATTCCTGCAGTACATTTCCTCCTCACCTCTTCGGCCTCTTAGAATCCCTAGCTTCCTTCAAGTTTCAGCTCACATTACTTCCTACATGAAGCCTTTCCTGATTCCTTGCAATGACTAATACGGCCTCAACAAAAAAGCACAGTTATTTTCTATATTTTTATACACTGAAAAGATGTGCCTTTGCTGGAAACTTGAAGTCAGTGAAAAGCGTTTTGCAATTCCCCAAAAGCAAACTAGCCTGCTCTCTCCTTTTGCAAACACTGGACCAGATCATTGTCCATCTATACTATTGGTCTCAGACATGTAGACCATTGAGCTTGTCCTTTCACATCCACATCCTTCATGTTTGGTGTTTAGTTCCTTTGAGTGACTATTATAAATTTCTTCCAGACAGCTTTGAAATGTCTTGGGGCTTGATGCAAGCAATACAATGCCATCCATAAACAAGAACATCTGGAAAATCTCA
Source organism: Sarcophilus harrisii (assembly GCF_902635505.1). NCBI lineage: Eukaryota > Metazoa > Chordata > Mammalia > Dasyuromorphia > Dasyuridae > Sarcophilus > Sarcophilus harrisii. The sequence goes on from NC_045428.1 coordinate 204,811,762, forward strand.
TCATCTCCTGGGAATGCTTCACAGACCTGAGTCTTTTTGCTAGAACTTCATTAGAAGAGTAACAAACACTTTTGGTGAGACGGGCATAGATCTCCCTGTTTTTCACGTGATGTTTTTTATTAGAAGGTCACAGAAGAGGGTAATTGTATTGTTATTCAGTCTTAAATTCACATATAGCTGGAGGATACCATGTTATTCAAAGCCTTATGACAGCACTCTGTTCTACGGTTCTCACAAAAATACTTTTTGATAATAGACAAGAAACCCAGCTGGACCTTGTACATTCTCCACAGCCTTCAGTCAATTGTGATTTATTTAGTAAACATGTGAGTATAATTTGTGAAAACTTTCTGGTTCCCAACGAATAGCCTCTTCAAGAATGCTCTCAGCATATATTTTTTAAGTTTTTGCCAAATTTTCCGTATAGCAGTGAGAGCTGGGATATCACTGCCTCTGAAGAACTAAAGATGAACATCACAGAGAGGACAATGGAAAGATGTATAATGATTGTCAGCAGGCTGCAAGATGTAACCAACAATGAACTCTGAAGGGCAGGAATAAAGGATACAATCAAAGAATTGCATGACAAAAAAGAGAAATTAGGCTAATCATGTAGAGTAATATCCTCCACTGGCAGTCTCAAGATGTCAGAGAAAACCAAGAAAGTCTCCTGGTACATTGAGGAGCAAACTCTTTGGGAAGACATAGATGAAGATCCCAAAGAAAGGACAGACACAAATGGGTTGTAGTCTGCATCATTTCAAGGAACTTGCAAAACAAATTAAGTCATAAATGCTTTTGATTATTAGGTATATTTTGGCATTTTTATATACCTACATACTGACTTCCCTAATAGGATGTTAGTTCCTTGAAGGGAGAGACTATTTTATTGTTAATCTTTGTAGCTATCCTAGGATGGATATCTATATCTACTGCTATGAACCACTTCTAGCCTGAAAATTCAGAGAAATAATTACTTTAATGAAAACATAATCAATAAATTTCAGGGAAAAGCAGACTACAAGGAAATAAAAATATTCTGTAATAGGGTTCCATGGGGAAGTTCCAAGCTACCTGATCAAGCCACAGAATAGTTCTAATCATTTTTGTAAATTTTAATTAGTATATTTATTAATGTAATACATTTTCAACTATAAATCATTTTTTCCAGGTGATTCAGAAGCAGAAAATTAATGAGTCAGGGACTACCAAGCAAACTTTACAACAATGTTCCAAGAGGAACGTGCCTAGCAGAAACCTTAGTGCCCATTCTGGAGAGCGATTTAAAACTATGTATATCCGTTGCCACTACTAGGTCTACAACCCAGGGATTTTTTTTTAAAGAGAAAGGACCAACATATACAAAAATATCTGTAACAATTCTTTCTATAGTGACAAAAGTGGAAATTGAGGGGATGTCATCAATTGGGGAATAGCTGAACAAGTTGTCATATATGACATATATAACTGTAAGAATGCTATAAGAAAGTGCTATAAGAAACGATAAGCAGAATGATTTCAGAAAAATTTGGAAAGATTTACATGAATTGATGTAAAGTGATGTGAGCAGAACTAGGAGAACATTGTACATGGAAACAACAATACTGTATAATGACCAACTCTTAATAACTTGGCTATTCTCCTCAATACAAAGATTCAAGACAATTCTGAAGGACCTATGTTGAAAAATGCTATCCACATACAGAGAAAGAACTGATAGAATCTGAGTATCAAAGCATACTGTTTTTTTTTTTTTAACTTACTTTATTTTTCTTGGGTTGGGGGATTTTTTGGTCTTCATCTTCTTTCACAACATGACTAATATGGAAATATGTTTTGCTTGACTGCACATATATAACCCTTATGAAATTGTTTGCATTCTCAATGATGGTGAAAGGACAATAGGAAAAAATCTGTAAATCATAATTATTTGGGTTTTTTTTAAAAAGAAGTTTTATAAGTTTTTACATGTAATTAAAAAAATAATCACTGACAGCTATGCAAAAAAAGTAGCAAAATCTATTGGCAAAACAAATTATTCCCATTTCCAAAATAAAGTCTTCTGCTATATATATATATTTTCCTATATTTTCAAAGTGAAATAATCATGGATTCTCCATATTTATACATTTTTGTTTAGGTCTTTTGATACATTAAATCTATACTGATTTAAATATGTACAGAAGAGTAGTCAGATATAATGAAATAAAAGAGTATTGGATTTGGCATCAGGCCATAGATTCAAATCCCAGGTCTCTTATTTGTTAGTTTTGTTATATTAAGTCTTTCCAGGTCTTATTTTCCTCTTTGGTAAAAAAGGATTTGGACTAAAATTTTAAAATAATCTCTGGATGATCAACAATCTTCTGGTTAAAATTTCCCTACTTACTGATTCTTAGAATCCATTTAGAGTGAGATAAGGCAACAGTTTATAAAATTATTTGATAATCATTTAAATGGGAGAAAAGAAACACCTATATTTGCAATTTTCACATCAAATTATTCTAAATCCCTAAAATTAAATTTTCCATTTTCAGGAAGAAAACTCCTTTTTAAAAATCTCTAAAACTACTATGTAATTGATTTATTTTTCTCCTTACATACCCCATATATTTAGGAAGAGTCATCTTACAATGCTATAAACAAAAGATCGGTGTTTCCCTAGCCTTGTTTATCGTTAACAATAGGAAAAGTATACCTGGCAAATGAATGGGACTAAAATGGGCAAGGAAAAATAATTACTTGTTGATATGTATTTTTTTAAAAATCCATGTGACAAGTATATACTCTTTATTTCTATTTTTCTCATCTATATACTATTCTTCTATTTCAAAGTTACTTTTTCTTAATTAAATTGTAGGATCTTGCCAAAGAATACTATGCCTTTCCAGTTTTTGTTTAGCACTCAAATGTATCCTTTGGGCTTTGGAAGAACTTTTGGGATTCGAGGTTACTGCCTCCAACCAAGCACAGAAATAAGAAATCAAGTTTGTATGTTCTTAAAATTTACTTCAATTACTATAAATTTTCAAGAAATACAGCGAGGAAAAAAAGTAACTTCAAATTACAAACTAAGTCTTCTTTCATATACTGATCAATTTCTATTAAAGTATAATTTAAATGCAGAAAGGAAGCCTAATAGTTTCACCTACATAGGGCTTTTTTTTTAAAGATGAAAAATGTTTTGAACCTCAGCATGTGACACTTTTCTAACTAACTTTTTCTTCTTTTTTTTCTGTATATTTAAAATTCTCTAAAAAAGAGACAGGTTTTTTAAAAAATTTCCCCAACATTTCTGACAATGAAGCATGCTTTCTAAGGAGTGTGGGGTTAAGAATGAAATACATATTATTAGATGTGGTCAATCTGTTCACATGTTTTTCATAGCCAATCACTTTTACTTTTCTTAAAAGGAAGTGTACCTATGGCTAGCAATGGAAAGTATATGAGTTGGTGGGGAATAACATGACAAAAATATAAAAAATAAAGAAAGGAGCATTAATGAAACAGTTAAAAATATGCAAAAGAAAAGTGAAAGTCAAAAAGAGAAAGTGGATAATTTTATTAACCCTATTAAAGTAAACTTACATAACATCAGTTGAGTTTGACACACAATACTTTTTTATTGTTGTTCTCTATATACTGAAAAAAGAAATATTCAACGACAAAAGAAAAGAAAAATAAAGAAAACTGAGATCATTAGAAGTATGCAACTTCCTAAAACAGCCCATTCTCCTGTTCAACACCAATCTCTTGTAATGGCTATCCAAAGCTTACATACTATCACTCGAGTTTGGTCTGACTATCCACTCAAGAAAAACTAAGAGGATGAAGAATGACAATATGTACACACTATAATAAACAGCTGCACTGAAAAGCTGTAGAACGTATCAATAGTACACAAATATTTGTACATCTATAATGCTGTACAATGCTTTAACTGTTGTTCACAAAGTAAAATTAAACTCAAGGGTGCCATGTGATTCCCAAAGACTTAATTACATTCAAATGTTTGTTTAAACAGTGTATTCATTTTAACTGTATTCCAATTCTCAAGTAGTGTTCACTTATGTGTAATATATGTGAAAGTCCTCTATTAACCAAAATGTTGGGTTAACCACAACATTCCACTTACTAGCTAAGCTGAATGAGTGAGGTTTATTGTAAATGAGTAAGTGAGGGCAAAGACAATTCTGGCTTAGTCCCTTCTTGGCTATCTAACTATGGGCAAGTCATTTAATTGTTCTAAGATGCTTTCTTCATTTGTTAAATGGTGATATCACTTGCACAAAGTACTTCATCTTGAAGTTGTATGAAAAGTACTTTGCAACCACAAAATATTTTATTGTGTTGTTCAGTCATTTTCCTCATCTCTGATTCTGTGACCCCATTTGGGGTTTTCTTTGCAAACATACTGGAGAAGTCTGTCATTTTCTTCTCCACCTCAAGTGACTTATCCAAGGTCACATAGCTAATACATGTCTGAGGCTAAATTTGAACTCAGAAAAATGAGTCAGACTTCAGATCTAGCAATCTATCCATTACTAAAATTCCCTCAGCCTCAGTTTTCTCAACCACAATGGTGAGAATCAAAATCTACCTCATAGGATTATTGACTAAATGACATAAAATAGGTAAGATATTTTTAAAACTTAAAGTGCTGTGTAAATGTGGCTGTTCTTATTACTCAATGCAATATCATTACATGCTTGGAAAGGTCATAATTCCTCTTATCATCATTTCTTTGTTTATAGATGAAATATTCTAACTGGGGTGATCTACAAGGCCCCTTCCAATTCTAAATTTTTATATTCTACCTCAAAGTTTACTTCTCTCTGTGTGATTTGAGACATTAAAAAAATTAGCTGGTTCACAACAAGACTACTATGGAAATATTTTTATTTGTATTCTCTATAACAAATTGCTGCCCATCTCAGAGCAGGAAATGAAAATAAAGGAATTCAAATTTTTTTAAATGTTAAAAATTGTTTTTATATGTAATTGGGGGAAAATGTTTTTTTAAAAAATAAATCTTCCTAAAAAAAAGGTTGGAAACCAATATTGCTTAATCAATCCAAATTTAATACTATTTCCTTCATTTTGCTGCGGCATACTTTGTATACATTTCCTTTCTATATATTTGGAGAATGCACTCTAAATATGTGAATGAATTTACAGAAAATACATTCAATAAACTCCATTTTTAGTAAGTATAGATATGTGAGTTAGATATGAACAAAGAAGCCACACAAAGCTAATGAAAAAGTAATTTTATTTTGAACTTTGGATACAACTATATTTAATATTCCTATCCCCAATACAGGAAATAAACTGAGACCCAATAAAAGCCAGGAATTGTCTCATGTCAGCTAATCTTACTGGATGTTTATGCATCCAAATCATCCTGGTCCACATTGGGGGAAGGGAAGAAAGCAAGAGAAATCAATAGGATTTTATGCCTCAAACAATATTGTGGATTTTTTTAAATGACCATTTCTCTAGGGAGAAAATTATTTTCCCTATGCAAGTTTGTGTATCAGAAAAGATTTTCATTTATGTAACTATGTTAAACAAATGTCCCTCTGGCATTATTTTATATGCACACAGACATTTTAAATATCCATCCATATATTTATACTACCGTCAGACTTGGCTTATTTTCTGCCCACAACTCACCCTACTATAAATACATTTTATCTTAAAGAGCAGAGAACAAAAACATACCACTACTAGAGACCATAAAAATTTTCCATTAAAATCTGGACGATTTCTTTTTTAAAAGCTAAACACTTCAGTGTAAATCTTAACAAAAGCTTCCTCTTATTAAGCAATTATATAATAATTGTATACTCTAGGGAAACTTTAATAACATCTTGCCATAGGAGCATGGAGTTAAGTACTCTGCTCATAGTATTCTCAACTACAAGTTATAGTTCTGTTTTCACTTGCCTTATTAGGAAATTGGTCCAAATCTTAGGAATGCTTTTTATTTGGTTATTTTAAGAACAAAAGCTAAGGACTTTGTTACGGGCAGCCAAGTTCTTTCTTTGTCTTAAAGAATCCTTTCAAACTTTTGGTATAGCCCAAACCACATGAATGATATTCTGAACACAGCCAATAAGTCAACTCATGTTTTCAGCACGTACAAAATACTTTGTTCACTAAAGCAATCTGTTTTCCTTTCTCAGAACTAAATGTCAATACACAGGTAATCCCTGAGTTGTACATGCCCAATTTATGCACTGCTTCTACAGACAAACTCTTTCAAGATTTACTCCTCTTCCCCCTCCACTGGCTTCTACCAAGGACTCCCAGCCCATCTACCTTCATCATACTTCCTCAGGGATAGTTCAGGAAATGGAGTGTCAAGGCAACAAGGTAAGAAGTAGAGGGAAGAATAAAAGGGAATACTCTCATAATATATTCTAAACACCTCTTCCCCCTATTCTGCTTCTTCACCTTCCATCCATAAAAGTTTTTCCTCTCTTACCTCCTTAAGAACAATAGCTTCTTCACCAATTCTATTTTCCACTGGTTCCTTCTTACTCTTCGTTCTAAAATTCTCAATTCTCTGAAAGAACTACCTGAGGCAAATTCTTTCATTAAATGTGGATAAATCCTAATCAATTTCTTTTTTGTCTCCAAAGATCCATAAATGGCACCTACAAATGACTTTCTAAAGAGTATGAGAAAAATAAAGTCTGGTAAGGATCTGAACAAGAGGGCTTAGAGTCCTTTCACATAGAACAACAAATATCTAGTTAACACCAAAGAATGACACCCTTGTTTCAAGAAAAGGTGTAATTGGAACTCTTCCATTGAGTACTCTTCCAAAATGAATCATAGAAAGAAGAAAACAACAACTGAAATCAACAGATAATGGTCATAAAACTCAAGCAATCAAGTCAATCCCTCCATCTGAAGAGACAAAAAGAAGTTACAGAATTACTAAGGACAATTTAATACTCAAAGACTTTACAATGGCAAGAGGACCTGCCTCTCAACCAATTCCTTACCTTATCCCTCACATTATCCCCGTAACTGATGGGTCAGATACAAAAGAGAATCCATGGAATTCTCCTTCTTACTTTGAGTAGATGAAGTGAAAGATACCTTTTATGCATTTTTCTTATCCTGTGAGATTTTGGTGAGGGGTATATAAAACACTAAGTGGTTGGGGGGAATCTTTACTATCATATTTTGACATCTCAAAAATATAGAAGTTCATTTGTCACAGAAGCATTATCATGCATGGTGATCAGATGCTAACTATTATTAATACAAATGTCTACTCCAGGTTTTCTTCCAGAATTTGTGAAGCATGCTACCTACATTTTTACCACCAAATATTCATCCAGGCATCTATATTATTTTTAAATTCTTGAAAACTTGATTATCTTTCAATTGTTTACCTTTTCCTTTTCTCCCTTCCACCATGCAAATTAGTTGTCTCTTGAATCCAGTCGAATTCCCGATTATTCCCACTGTCACTTCCTAGCAGAGCCTTCATTACCACCAATCTAGCTTGATTACAAGAGATTCTTAATTGGTCATACTTCTATCAGCACTCCTTTCCCCCCAATAATCCTTCAGCACATCATTATTCTATTGAACACTCTCCAATTGCAACCAACAGAAATATAGCATAAGCTCATATTCATGTAATACTTTGAATTCACATTGAAATTTAGGGCCTCCACTCTCTGGCACCTAATTTTATTGGTTTTAAAAAGAGATTACCAATGGAATTGAATAGGTAAATAAAATCCAAAAGCAACAACACCATAGTATATAGTATTTGACAAGCCTAAAGACCTCAACTATTAGGGGTAAGATCTCCCTATTCAACAAAAGCTTATGGGAAAATTGAAAAACAATTACATAAAAATGAAACTTTATACACAACAATAAGCTCCAAGTGGGACCACATCTTTAAAGTTTATCATTAGCTATCTTAAACAAATTAAATAAGCATCACCATCCTTCTGGGCTCCCAGGTTTGTATCCTCAGCATTGTCCTTGATTCCTCATTGCCAACTTGTTATTACAGCTGTAACAAAATCCTTTATACTCAGTTCTATCCTTCCACTTAAATTCAGATCTTCATCAGCTCTTGTACCAATTACTGCCAAGAGCCTTCTAAGTAATCTCCCTAACTCAAATCTCTCATCAGTCTAGTTCATTCTATTCACTACCAAATTTCACTATGACATACCACAACTAAATCTATCAATTCCACTGTCTACTGCCTACAAGATCAAATAGAAATTACCTCTGTTAACCTTTTAAAACTCTTTGGAATCTGATCTCAATCTATTTTTCCAGTTTCATTGGATATTACTCCTCTAATTATATTCTACAAACTAGACTTTACAACCTTTCTCACAAAGGACATTCCCACCTGTTTCCAGGATCCTTTTGTATTAAATTCATCATTAATTTAAAAAAAAAAATCTATACATTTGTAACTTTACAGTTTCTTATACAATTTTCTTTTTCTGTTCTTTGTACATCTTACTGATGACTTACTGATATCTGTCAAGTTTACAAGAAAATAAAATTTTAAGACAGATCAGTGGGGGGGAGGGACACTCACGGGCAAAAAATGATTAGTCTAAGGGGAGATGTCATCCACACTACACTGATTAATTGAATGAATACTCTCCCCTAAACATTTAATTTCTGTTATTCTACTTTCAGTCATCTCAGGCCAAGAAGATCAAAGAAATAGGCCTCCATTAATTTATTTAATTATTTAAAATTTGCATAAGTATAGACTATGAAAAGCAGATGATTTTTCATTCTGCTGGGGTTTTAGTAGTTATTTTTTAAGTAGGTTAACCAAAAACTTACCAATGTTTTTACATTTTAGTTTAACTCCCCTTGAGTTCAAAGGCATAATACCTCCAGCCTCTGTTAATAATTCTTTAAGGAAAACATACTAGGGCTGGAAGTGAATAAGAAAAGGAAGGAATATCCAGACAGAATCCATATACCAGTTTCTGCAGTAACAGCATAATAGATAATATTTTTTTTTAAGTTTCTCTTACTGCTATGTATATCAAAAAAAAATAATGTATTCACTAAGCATTTTTTTATTTTTAAAGAAAAATCTAAAATAGAAATAAATATTTTTTTTTTTAATTAAGAGTTCAAGGAAAGGCTAGATAACCACTTGAAAATGCTATAGAAACCACTTGGGTATTTTACACAGGATATTAATGCACAACAGGTGGTGAGTGATTGGACTTCCAAATTTGAAAAAGATTATAATACTATCAATTTCCTGTCTTACAATGTGAGTTTTCAAAAATGTTCCATTTATTTATAAACTTTTTATTTTATTTACAAATGTGTCATTTATTTATAAAATTTCCATTTAAAAAATCTAGTAGTGGGAAGAAAATGCTATTATTCTATAAGTATACTATTGCAGCAATTTCTCGTGAATAGATCAGTGATAATTGATGTGGACAATCATTCTATCAGTTCTGATTATAACCCATCCACACTTCACAATGTGGACAATTTCAACTGCATTACAGGCCAAATAACCTAGGATCCAAAATAATTTTGTTTTCTTTTTAAAAGCAAATTGTATATAATAGTTCAGTTTCACACATAATCCTCTTTTTTCTTTTCTTTGATAAAAGATGTTTGTGTTTGTTGATATCTGTCATTTGAAACTATTTTTTCTTCTATTAAACTTCAAACTTGGAAATTAGGATATAGTGAATATACTCCTCCTTGTCAAACTTAGTAGGGAACAGGGAGAAACCTCCTGCTTCAGCACTGTTGCTCATATTATCGAGGAAAAGTCAGTCCTCCCCATTTCCAACCAAATGACTGGCCATGTTTAAAGGCCAGCCTAAAGCCATTGCTCACCTCTCTGCCTATTCCTGGTCGGTTGAGCTATGAAACATCAGTATTATATCTAGCACATCATTAGGTGAGAGTAGGGCAGTCAGAGCTTTGACAAGACATCAAGGACTCTCCCCAATCCCCATCACCCACCAAAGCAAACTTCATCTCTTAGGTCATTTTTTCCTAGTTCTTTCACAGTTACCAGTATGTTTAACAAGTGAACCATACACACTATGACTCAGAATTGAATTAACTATTTAAAACAAGTGGGAATATTTGTGGCATTTGCTAATTTAATTAGATTTTTGGTCACCAGAACAATGTCAGATTACACCACAGGAAGGGCTGTCTTTACTTTAAAACACAGTTCAGCATGTTATTTAAAATATTTTTAAAATTTATCATAAATGATATTATTGGTTGATGTCATTTAGCTAGAGAGATGTGTCCTGAGGAGCCAATTTCTTTTCTATCTAAGTTTTTGCTCCTAAGTTGCCATCCTAAGATACAGTAAGATATGTAGGGTTGCGGAGCCCATCAATCACAAATTTAGTGATTGAAGAAAGGTTATTTAATCCAACCCCTTCATTTCACAGATAAAGAAACTGAGGTTCATATTTGTAAAGTGACTTAAGATCACAAAGAATAATATATGTCCCAGAGCTGGTATTCGAATACAAGGATCCTCTTAGTATGAATCCTGTGCTTGTGTTTGTTCCATTATAATAGTTGGTGGCAAAACTAGTCTTCTTACACCTTGCCCAACACCATATATCCTTTGATACAATGCCACTGGACTTCCAGCTGTTCAAGGAACAAGGTAGCTCCAAGCAATTTTCTCTAGCTGAGAATATCCTCCCCCCTTCATCTCTATCCTGGCTTCCTTTAAAGCCCAACTAATTCTCATCTTCTACAGGGAGTTTTCCCCAGATCCTCTGAATCCTACTGTCTTCCTTCTCTTAACTATCCCCTATTTATCCTATATATATCTTATTTATACTTATTTGTTTGCCTGTTATCTTCCCCATTTCACTGAGTGCCCCTTTTGGACAGATTGTCTTTTATTTCTCTTTGTATCCCCAGGGCTTAGGACAAGATCAGGAACATAGAAGGCACTTAATAAACATTTCACTGAAAACTAAGGGTAAATAGAGTATATCAACATTTACACTTAAACTTATAGGTCTATCTAAAAACCATTTGGGGTTTTCAATGCAGTATTATAACTATGTTTACTAAATGACTGCTAGAAGAAAATAAATTTTTTAACCTTTTATTTTCCAGTCTTCCATATGCAAAAATAGTTTAATCTTCTAATAGCCAATAAAACTGCCAAGTTAGTGTATGAGGACCAAAAAAATCAAGGAAAGTATAATCATTTTTGAAAATCAAAAAGAATATATCTAAAGCTCATAGATGTACACTACTGGTTTTCATCTTTAAATAGTAACCCAGTATTTAAACTAATTAAAATTAGTTTAGTATTGTAAAATTAGTAAAATTTTGTACCTAGCAGATATTTATTAAATTAATTTAAATTGTGAATATACAAGTAGCTTAAAATTCTATTAGATAATGAAGCAAAGTGAAGTATGGATCATCCTAAAAAGCAGACAATTTGAAGTTTTTTTTAAAGTATTTTAGACAAGGCCGTACTGAGAACTTGACTTTGTCAAAGCCATAAAGCTATTCACCCTCACTATTCCTCTTCCAAAGCATTTTAAAGGTGACAAACTTCTTTCCTCAAGAAAATGGTGTGAAATAAATATTTTAACAACTATTAACTCCATTTTATAGATGAAGAAACTATGTTGACTAATAAAAAGAGTCAGTCCTCTCTTGATTAATTCCAACATGATTTCCACTCCATGCTCCTCCTTGTTCCTTTTCCTATTCTTCCAAAACTGGACCCAAAAGAGTATAGAAGGTGTTGTAGAAAGATTAGAAGTTAGAAAATCTGGACTGGTAATTAACTACTGTATTACTAAAGTCAAGTCATTTAACTTCATGCTCCTTGGTTTCCTCCTATGCAAAATTACTTGTCTCTAAAGATATTTCCAATTGTAATTGGGTGATCATTTCCTAAAGGGATAAATTTCCTGGTCTTTTCCAGGCACCATTCTTCCAAACCAAGTTCTCTCCCAATTCTGTCTTCTTCACTCAATTTCTATTTATCTTCATACCCTCTTCCTAGATGGGAATACTGTCCAAAGTTCATTTTCATTCTTCTCTTCCTTTTCAGGGCTTAAATATTTCTGTGGCTCCACCCACATCTCTAAGCTATGTCTAGTAACAGACAAGTCTAATTCTCTTTGACATTTATAGTCTTTCAAATATTTGAAGATAGCTATCATGTTCCAACATCTTCCCTCCCTTCCTTCCAAGTCTTCTATTCTAAGCTAAATATATCTAGTTAAGTCACCAACCAATCCTTGAATGACATGATTTCCCAGTCATCTTGTCACTGTCACCTAGCAAGTTCTGGCCAAGAAAAAACAGTAATTTACATGTGGTCTAATTAGGACTCAATACAAGAATAAAGAGGGACTATTTGGACTCTATTTCTGCAGCCTAAAATTACATTATTACATTACTACATTATGCTGCCAACTGAAACTGAGTTTATAATTCACTGGAACGCCTAGGTTTAGTAGCATTTAATTGAACTAAAAAGACCTTAGAAAAGTAGTAATTTTAAATTAAATAATCTATACATTAAGGCTTATGTCTAACCATCTAATTCAAGTACATCTGTATATGCTCCAAACACCTATGATTGATTTTTATATCACTCACATGGTACCATATTCAGATTGATACTGTACTAAATTGTGAATATGTTTCTAATACTAAATATGTTTTTGGACGGCAGTCCAATTTTCTTCATTTTGAATCCCCTACGTGCCTAGTAGATACTCAATAGATGAACCCCTTCCTTGTCATTAGTGGAGGGGCTTGACTTAATGAAACTGAACCATGTTATACAGGATTACCCAAAACAGAGAGATCATAGTGGAGAATTTTAACAAAAGATGATCTACTGGAGAAAGAAATGACAAACTACTACAGTATCTTTGCCAAGAAAAGCCCATGGACAAGAAGAGTCGGGCAAAGCTGAATAACTAAATAACAACAAAACAAAATAATTCACTTCTATTCCTTGACATCAAGCCTACCAGGGTCCAATTCTAGTTTAAGCTGTGTTCCACACCACCTACGCTAAGTAATCTTCACTCACGTATTACCTATCCAAATCTCATTCCAATGCCAATTATAACAGAGCTGTCAACTTCTCCACAATTACCACTATTTCTTCCTAATGGAAACAAAACCAGGCCTGGTAGCAATAACTTCATATGACTCACAATGAATTAGCTGAATTAAATAGGCAATGGGAAATATTGGGTTAAGTAAGAAAACTGGGGTAAGAAAAGAAGGGAGAATAGTTTGACTAAATTAAATAAGAATTAAATGAGAGAAGATCAAAGTGAAAGAGTAAAAGAGGTGGTAACAATGAATAGATAGTGCAAACCTGGGGAACACAGTACATGAGAGCATATAGTTTGTAAAAGTACATAAAATTCATTTAAATATTAATATAATCTAATAAAGACTGTAAATGACAAAATTAAAAAAAAAACATTTTATATGTATTATCTCATTTGATCCCAATTAACAATTCTGTAATACAGATACAATGAGAAAACAAATCAAAAGAGATTAAATTAATTATCATTATGAAAGTAGTTAAAGTTAGAGGTGTGAGATAAATCCTGGGCTTCCTAACTCCATGGATGTACTATATGCACCACTATTCCACACTGCCTTTCAAAAATAATTAATGATTGATGGTTGAACGAGCTGGACATTCTTGTAAGGGAAACTCTGGGTGTCAAATTAAGGCTTCCTGGGGTAGGGTGGTGGGATCTTCTATTATTATATTTTTAACAAGAATTTGAGAGTAGCATTCAGGAATTTACTGTTAGACAAGTGTTTCCTCTCAATCCTGAAACAGATGTGTACTACTATGGTCTTTGAGTTAAGCTCTCACAGTTTGAAAAAGGGACACACAATTTTCAGGACAGTAGAATGAAAGAAAGAAGCAGGACTCTCCCAGAGACTGTTGGCAAGTCCCTCTCACCACTAAGAGGGAACACTTGGCCTCCCAAGCTACAGATCTCAGAATGCCAGTCAGTTAAAGGTCATCTATAGTCATTTTCTTTGAATATGCACACAATTTGGTTGGGGATAGCTTTGTGCTATCTCTCACTGACTCAATATCTTATTTGTTAAATAGGAATAAATATCAGTACATACATTTTTCAGGATGGTGCTGGGGATTTAAATGAATTAAAATATGTAAAGCATTTTGCAAACCTTTAATGCACCATATAAATGCTAGTCCTTCCAAAAAAAAAAAAAAAAGTCAGTATCATTTATTAAAGGTTAACAGATTAAAAAAACTTTAAAGTTATAACCTCAAAAGAAAAAGTTTGCCAGTTAATCATAGCACCCAATTGCTGGAGATTCTATGTCACCTTTTAATTCTTATTCAACCTCAAAGACAAAGCAAAAACCTGTGATTATCCAAACAAAGCTTTTAAAAAATGTTCAGTTTCATAGGTTCTTAGAACTAGAGCTGGCCATTTGGGCTAACTTCCTTAAATTTTTACACATAAGGAAATTGAACCCTCATGTAAAATAAGTAAGTTGCCCAGACAGAGGTAGTATCCAAGGAAGAATTTGAAGTCATATCATCTGCCTCCAAAACAAGAATTTTTTTCTATTATACCATAATGCATTCTCCCAATATCTCTTTTTTGTGGGGTGGGGGGGTAAAGAAGGTAGGGCAGAGTTGACATAGGAAACTTTATCTAACAAACCTTCATCTATTGATGAAATCCTGTGCCCTGTCTTTTTTTTTCATCAGCTTCCTTCCCCACCCCCACCCCCCCTGTACACACATATGCACATTCGTTGTTGTTCTTGAGTTCATTTCAGTCACTTCTGATTCTTTATGATCCCATTTGGGAATTTCTTAGTAAAGATTCTGGAATGATTTGCCATTTTCTTCCTTAATTCATTTTACAGATAAGGAAACTGAGGCAAATAAACTTAAATGACTTGTCCAGAGTTACAGAGCTGAGCTAGTAAAGTATTTAAAGCTGGGATTTGAACTCAGACTTTCCTGACTCCAGACCCCAGTGCATTGTACCATTAAACTGACTCACTTTCTTGTATTTCTTTTATTTTTAGAGCCTTGGAATATATCCCCTTAAGACATCTCAGCAAAGCTTGTCCTTCAAAAATAAAGAAGTAAAAAGACTTCTGTTTTAAATTCTTGATCTAAAAAGGGTCTTGAGAAAAAACTGTGAGAAGGCAAAAGCATGTTCTCTGGAACCTGAGAACATTTCAATTTCTTCATTCTCTCCAATGCACAGTGCTCTGCATGCTCTCCATTTGAGTTTCTCAGCTAAGTGTGCTGCTGCTGAATAGTGTCGGGAGAAATCACCAATCCACTGCAAATTTATGTTATCTTATCTCTACTAAGCCATCACAGCAGCATGGAAATCCTTTTACTTCTCAGTAATTGATTCCCTCTATCCCTTCCCCAGAGAGATGGTTCCCAATCTGCTCTTCTTTCCCCAAGCTTCCCAAACCACTCCTTCCCCCAAAAATAAAGGCCATTTGCCTGAAGCTCCCTCTTCTTCTCCCAGACTTTACATTTCAAAATCCCTTTGATTCCATCCTTTCCCATGTGGGTGAAGTACTCTTCATGACTACCATCCTTATTTAGACCCTCATTTTCTCTTGCCTGGTCTTAAGAATCCTAATTTCTAATGTATCCTATATAGCATCCTAATGTCTCCCTGCCTCAAAACTACCTACTCTCTAATTCATCAAAGTGATATTCTAAGAAATCTAGTATTTTAACCAGGTCACCATACTCTGGTTCAATAAATTCTAGTGGCCTATTGCCTCTAAAATCAAATATAAATTGTTATCCATCATTTAAAACTCTTCACATTACTCCCCTACATGTACCTTAATGCAAAAGTCATGTCATTTTTCTTAGCATCACTCACATAGAATACTTGAACTTGTGTCTTCATATCTTTGCACAAGCTGCTTAAGGAGTCACCACTTGTGAATGTCTCTCCCAAAAAATTACCTTGTATCTATTTTTCTATCCTATGGTGGTTCCCTAATAGAATATTAAAAAGTTCTTAAAGACAGATTGTTTCCTTTTTTATCTTTCTGCCTCCAATGTCTACCACAACCTCTATTACATATTAGGGGCTTATAAATGCTTGCTGATTAATTGACAGTTATGAATTACTAATAAGATTTGATGTATTGTTACCTCTTTCTAGGAGGATATGCATTTTTAACCTGGTCAAAAACATGTGCCAAAAGAATGAATGAGTCTTTCATTGTGAAATTTCAGACATCAGCATGTCTTAGTGGAGAAAGATATTTGGGAAGTTAGGGAATGGGGATCAAATGCTGGGATGTCTCAAGTCAAACACAATTGCCCCCAGAGTCAATCCCTAGAAAAATGTTCCTCTATGCCCAAAGGACTAACAAATTGTGCATCCCCTTTAATCTAGCAGTGGGATCTGTATCCCAAAGAGATCTTAAAGGAGGGAAAGGGACACACATGTGTAAAAATGTTTGTGGCAGCCCTTTTTGTAGCGACAAGAAACTGGAAACTGAGTAGATGCCAATCAATTGGAGAATGGCTGAATTCCAGAATACTATGGAATACTATTGTTCTGTAAGAAATGACCAGTAGGATGATTTCAGAGAGGCTTGGAGAGACTTACATGAATCGATGCTGAGTGAAATGAGCAGGACCAGGAGATCATTACACACAGCAAAAACAAGACTATATAATGATCAATTCTGATGGAAGTGGCTCTTTCCAACAATAAGATGATTCAGGCCAGTTCCAATGACCTTGTGATGAAGAGAGCCATCTATACTCAGAAAGGGGACTGTGGGAATTGAGTATGGTTCACAATGTAGCATTTTTACTCTTTTTGTTGTTTTCTTTTGCTTGCATTTCATTTTATTTTCTTTCTCCCTTTTTTCCCTTTTTGATCTGATTTTTCTCATGCAGCATGATAAATGTGGAATTATATATAGAAGAATTGCACATGTTTAACATATATTGGATTACTTGGCGTCTAAGGGAGGGAGTGGAGGCAAGGGATGGAGAAAAAATTTGGAACACAAGGTTTTGCAAGGGTGAATGTTGAAAATTATCTATGTATGTTTTGAAAATAAACAGCTTTAATAAAAAAAAAAGCTCATTAAAAAAAAAAAGAACAAATGTTCCTGTTATCTTCAAGATCCGAAATCAAATGTGACCTCAGATTTTACTCTTATTGTGATCCCCTTTTTGCCTCAACTATAAAATGGGGTTAATAATTGTGAAGATCAAATAAGATATTGGTTAAGTGCTTAGCTACCTAGCTTCCTTCATAACTATATAAATATCTGCTATTATTAATGTCCAAAACATTTATTCAGAAAGCTTATTTGCAAAAGCATTTAATAATATGAAGTGCTAAATGACTCCCTGAGAGCCATTTTTAAAAAAGAACTATACCCAGAAGAAATGTACTTTTTACTTATTCATATTTTTTCCTGAGTGGAGAAATATTTTATATTATTTAATGAAAAAAAGGTTTCCCTTTATTTTCAATATTCTCATTTGAAAACATTAGAGATTTACTGACTAACCATTGGTTACAAGCATAAATTATTAATTTCCTTTCTCAATCACAAACAGCTAAATGAAGACAGAATGATGAAGTTACATTGGTCATAAATGATACATCGTCAAATTCTTTTAAATTTTCCTTTAGTTTTTAAATATACAATAAGATATGCTAGTTAACTTTTACTGTGTACATTTTCTCCTCTTGATGTTTGTCAAAAAGAGAGAGGAGATAAAGTAATTAATGAATCCCTATATTAAATGGCAATTTGACTTAGAGACTTTGAGACTTAGAAACTAGAGCTGAAAGACACCTAACTCATCTTATAATAGGGAAATTGTTAGATTTGCCCATGGTCAACCCAAATGGTAGTGAAAGAAATAAAAGAAACAAGAAATAAGAATAATCTATTTAGTTTAATTTTTAAAATAAAAATAGAAATGTAAAATTAAAAAAAATAAAATTTGAACCCAGCTTATCTGACTTCAGATCTAATCATCTTGCATCCATCAAGCTACCTGGACTGCTCTTGGAGTTGCCAAAAAGTAATATCAATATATACATATATTGTATTTAATATATACTTTAACATATTTAACATGTATGGATCTACCTGCCATCTAGGGGAGAGAGTGGGGGAAAGGAGGGCAAAAGTTGGAAAAGAAGGTTTTGCAAGGGTCAATGCTGAAAAATTACCCATGCATATAGCTTGTAAATAAAAAGCTATAATAATAAAGTAATATCATAAAATAGCACTAAAGCCAAGTTGGTTCATATGTAAATCAAACAGTTTGAAAGGCAGATAGGGTAAGTAGCTAATTCCCTTGGACAGAGAAGAATCTATCAAACCCAAAACATCTTGGGGAAAGTATCAAGGGCATTAGAGGAGATTCTTTCCTTTGATGTTTAAGAGTCCCCAGAATAATTTTTTTTTTCTTTGTTTAGGTAAAAGAAGTCATTCTTTGCCTCATTTTTTACCTAGCCTTAATAGCTGATTGGACATTGCCTCAATCAAACTGAGACCTGCTAAAGGCCTTAACTCAACAAGGCCAAAATCTTCTACTGCATCCAGGGCCATCTTCAGTCATATTGATCTATATCTTGCCACTGGACCTAGATGGCTCTGGAGGGGGAACTGAGGCAGATGACCTTGCACAGTCTTCCCTCACTTAAAATTAATTTATCTGTAAGTTAAGGCATCACCTTCCTGAAGTCAATCATGTCCCAGAACAAAGAACATATAAAAATAAACAAGAGTTCCCTATTAAAAATGTAGATACTGTCTAAGCTGATTCAGGCCAGTTCCAATGGTCTTCTGACAGAGCCATCTGCACCCAGAGAGAGGACTATGGGAACTGAATGTGGATCACAACATAGCATTTTTTTTGTTGTTGTTGTTGTTTGTTTGCATTTTTTTCTTTTTGATCTGATTTTTCTTGTGTAGCATGATAATTGTGGAAATAGATATAGAAGAAATGCACATGTTTAACATATGTGGGATTCTTGCAGTCTAGGAAAGGGGGTGGGGGAAAAGGGAGGGAGAAAAAATTTAGACCACAAGGTTTTGCAAGAATGAATGTTGAAAATTATCTAAGCATATGTTTTGAAAACAAAAATCAATAAAAAATGCAAATACTGTTAAAAATGTCTTTAATCACAGAATATCTCATTAGGGATTAATTAATGGACAGCTGAGAGAAATATAATTTATTAAAAGGAATTCAATATATTGGATCACTTGCCATCTACGGGAGGGGATAGGGAGAAGGAAAGGGAAAAAATAGAATACAAAGTTTTGTAAGGGTGAACGTTAAAAATTATCCATATATATTTTGAAAATAAAAAGCTTTAATTAAAAAAATAAAAATATAAGGGGTTCAGTTATCTCACTTGTTACAAAAGTTATTTTACTAGTGGTTTTATTTATTTCCTAGGAAGCTCTAAGAAAAGACAGATCTGCTTAGTGGTACTCAAAGACAAAATTTCAAACAGTCTTCACTTTACATATTCTATTCAGGCTGCATCCTGTTCCCAAAGAAAGCTTTTATGTCATGGACCTCAAAGATCCCATGTCTCTGTATCTTCCCCTAATCTGCCTACCATGACTTCCTCACTCACTTCCACCTTCAGCACCAAATAGCATGTTGTTCCCCTTCTTCACATATGATTAATTCCTGTACTGGGCCTTTGGTGGAGGGATATGAGTCCTCAGACATGTTAAGAAATGACCCTTTAACCACTTCCCCACTGAGCAGTCAAGTTTTCTAGGTTTTATCTAGCCCTACCTTAGTCTGTGTGTAGATGGCAGATAACACTGAGTTTTCTGGAACTCGCCAATCTGAAACTGTCATCTCTGGACTGAAAGTCACACCATGTTCACTCTCTGGCCTGGACTTTAATTGCATTAGATCATGCATGGCTTTTTTAAGAGCCAATTTTAAAATACCATAGCACTGGTTCTATAAATGTTCAACTTAGTCCATGGTATCCTTAACTCTCAAAAGTTACCTCCTAGTCAACACTTAACTTACCCCCTACAAGGCAGTAAAAAATGACTTGGTTTTTTTTCTTGTTACCTGTAACAAAATTAGGCACCAGCACTTATAAAATATGCCTCATCTATGACAATTTTTCAACTAATAGAATAGGAATTTAAGCTCATGTCCACATCTGCAACAATTAATCTCATCACCATCATCCTCATCAAGATAATAAAAATTATTATTAACATAGCAAATTTATAAGTTTGTTTTGCAAAGAACTTTACAAATAATCTGTCCTTTTATCCTAATAATCACCCTGATAAGTGTTATTTTCATACCCAATTTATAGATAATTGAGACAGAAAGTAAGGTGAACTTGCCCAAGATCACAGGACTAATAATCGTGAGGTGGAATTTGAATTCAAGTTTTCCTGATTCCAAATCCAGTGCTCTATACTCTGTGCCACCTACATGCCACCAATTTGAAAGGAGGGGGAAAAATGTGCTTCCTTCTATTCTTTACCATATCCCTAATAAATAGTTATTCAAAACTCCACTTCAGTTCCTTCAGCTAAAGAAAACTCACTATATCTTCAGAGTCAGTCCTTTCCTTTCCACTTTGGGACAACTTTAATTGTTCTGAAGTTTCTATCTTTCCCCCAGTTTTTGAGGGGAGGGATAATCAAGTAGAATTTATTTCAGCTGGTACTAATATTTAAAACAGGAAATGTGAACAACCATTAAAGAACATTTCTATAGACAGATGGATATAGATTTCTATAACTCTCCCCAACTTTTGTCCACTGTTCTTAGTTCTGTATTCAGAAGTCAAACAAAATAAGCCTTTCTCAATTATTTGATGAGATACCTTGTCTCTTCTCCTCCAAAACCCTTCTCCCTACTAACTGTTTTTTATTCCTCTATCCAAGTTCAGCATGATTTTGAAACACCTCATCATTCTGGATCCACTTCAATAGAGCATGGAACTATGCACAAAACTCCAGATGTGGTTTTCCAAAGTTGAAGAACTGCCCAATGTCTTATTGTAGGCGCTATGGTTATGCAAATAATGGTCTGAGTTTTGCATTAGTTTCTTTGCCTTCCACATCACCCAGCTGATGCATTTGGGGCTTTCAGTCAACTATAATTCCCAGGTCTTTTTTAGAAGCTCCAATTTCAACCTTGGAATTAAAGCTAATGCTCAGTTCCTTTCTAATTTCTCTACTTTGGATGTGAAGATCAGAAAAGTACACTTTTAGAGTATTTCCACGATGAAGAAAATTTATTTATTACCTACTAGGTAGCAGTGTAGATAGAAAGAGATTATCATTATTTTAATTTGGGTTCTATTTATTTATTTTAATAGATATTGCTTTATGAATCATGTTGAGAAAGAAAAATCAGAACAAAAGGGGAAAACCATGGGAGAGAAAAAAAGTGAATATAGCATATGCTGATTTTACATTCAATCTCCATAGTTATTTTTCTGGATGCCGATGGCATTTTCTGTCCAAAGTCTATTGGGATTGCTTTGGATCTGAACCACTGAGAAGAACCAAGCCTTTCATAGTTGATCATTGCACATTTTTCCTGTTATTTGTGTACAATGTTTTATTTAAAAAATGGTTCTGCTTGTTTCGCTCAACATCAGTTCATGTAAATCTTTCCAGGCCAAAAAGGAATTGATTTTTTAAAATTTCTTAAACTCTTATTAGGTTCCAGGAACAGTATTAAATTTTGGAAATATAAATACAATCAAAGAATATAGCCCCTATCCTCAAGGAGTATCTATTCTAACTGAGAAATACGACTCCAGAAGCTAGAGTTGGAGAAGAAAAGAGAAGGTTTGAGCACAAGGAGCACGTTTCTGAGATGGCAAGACATAACAGGAGGAGGAAAAGGAGATCAGAATACCAGAATGCCCCAAGCCTTTGAGAGCATTGCTAGGCGCTTGAAAAATAGGCCAGCTAACAGCACAGTGAATAGAATTCCAGCCCTGAAGTCAGGAGGATCAGAGTTCAAATCTAGCCTTAGATGTTTAAAAAAAAGAAAGAAAAGAAAAACAAATAATAATGCTAATAATATAAATTGGGCACTGTGCTAAGTACTTTACAATTATTTCCCTTGATCCCTTACAACAAGCCTGGGATGTAGATGCTCCCATTTCATCTCCATTTTACAAGTGAAAAAACAAGCAAAAATCATGTGACATCATTTTAAAGTAGTGGAGTTAATGAGATTAAATACAGAACTACCAAAGTAGCTGCTTTGTTTTATCCAATCTACAAAATAAATAAGTAAATGAAAATAATAAATAAATGAATACAGAGGCAGTTATTTCAGACTGTGATAGAAGCATTTAGTCATCCTTTCTCAGTGCCTGGAGCTAGGAAGTAATTTGGCCAGTCTTCTTTCAGACCAAGTCTCCCACTGCATCCAGAGCCATCTCCAGTCATCCTGATCTGTATCTAGCTACTGGACCCAGATGGCTCTGGAGGGGAAAGTGAGGCAGGTGACTTTGCACAGCCCTCCCTCACTTAAATCCAATTCACTTACATGTCATGGCATCACCTTCTTGACACTGTGGTCCTTCAAAAACAAAACAAACATTTTTTTTTTCTCAACATGATCCACAAAGCAATATCTATTAAAATAAATAAGTATAAAGTACAAAACCCATTCGGTTTTTAACCAACGATGACATCTCTCACCTTGCTGGTAATAATATCACCCTGACCAATCTCCTTATAACCACCAATCTCACTTCCCAGAAAGAAAGAGAATGTTATAGTCTAAATTCTCTTCTAGATATAGCTACATACTTTTACACTCAATTTGAAATGTGCTAAATTTGTTTTAGAAAGCAATACATAATTATAAAATGTATCTTTCAAAGCTAATTAATATGATCTCTGTTACTATAGAAGCCTCCCAGAGATTTAAAAGGGTAAATGATAATAAACCCAAAGTACATCAATGAAACCTATTAAGGTCATCTTAGTCAATAAAAACTAATTGCAACAAACAATGGCAATGCACCAGGAATAAACTCTTCCCCTCTGGGAAGAACTGAAAAGAAAGTGATAGTAGCATTAAGTTTTCTGTAAACTGAAAAAATGCACATTGTTTGGTGGTGTATTATTTAACTCTGTTTTTGCATTACCTACCCATTTACAATAAACCCCATTCTAAGCTCAGAGGTGGGCCATTTAGTAAATTCTAGACCACTAGAATTTAATTAACAAAACCATGGTCAGTTTTGCAGCAGGATCTGGAGAGATCTCAAGTACACAGCAAAGGAAAATTAAAAGTATAGGAATAACCTATGTTAATTTTATATCCTTTGTTATGTTTCCTACTTAACCACAAATCCTATGGCCTGGTCACCCTGAAACATTGAATCTTTCCTGCCCCAAGCTTTTCCCAGAACTGGGACCATAATCGAATCCATACAACTAAGCTGCTGCCAAAAGAAAGAGTATGTCAATCTATTCCCCTGTTCCTCTTAACCATGTGACTTTCCAAACCAAAATATCCCATCTGCTCCACCCCTCATACTATAAACATTGTCTCCTACCAATACAATGTAAGATAATTGAGGGTAGGACTGTGTCATTTGGGGTATTTGTTATCTTCAGAATTTAACAAAGTAACTTAAATTAAAGATGATTTTTCATTCATCCACTGATCCAAATCCCAACAAGCACAAATGTTAATGAGTCATTCTTTCCAGAATGAAAATCAGGTACTATCACACTACTGTTTGCGATCCCTTCAACCAGAAGTAAAGATTCTCTGGGCAAAGTCTATAAGTATTATACTTCTCCACAGGCTCTAGCACAAAGACACAAAAGAAATTATTCAGTAAAAAAAAAAAAATTGCTTGTTGAATTTATCA
This sequence comes from Sarcophilus harrisii, assembly GCF_902635505.1. Taxonomy (NCBI): domain Eukaryota; kingdom Metazoa; phylum Chordata; class Mammalia; order Dasyuromorphia; family Dasyuridae; genus Sarcophilus; species Sarcophilus harrisii. The sequence continues at coordinate 204,835,734 of NC_045428.1, forward strand.
ATGATATTCCTGAGAGTCCCTTTAACAAAACAACAAAGCCACATAACAAAAATCTAACTCAGAAGGAGTGAGAAATTATGAGTTTACCAATCCTGCCAAACTCTTCTCTGTTATTACCAGACAGCTAAGTCTCCCACCCAACTAAAGCTTATGAAGAATAGACCTCTCTCAAACTTGCCAGACACTTGGAATGGTAATAAAGAGATTGAGTTTCAAAAGACTTTTTACAGGAGTAGGCAAAAAGAGAAAGCCTAGATAGACATCAACAAAAGTAATTAAGTTTAAGTGGCTGCTAACAGTCAATAGAGTACCTGAGAAGTCAACAACTAACCAGTTAAGCTGAGTAGGTGCTAAGCATCAATAAACTTGAAAGCTAGCTATGCCAAGGGTAAAATAAATGCGATTTTATCTGGGGATAACTGGCAAATAACTATATATTCCAGACCTTCCGCAAGCCAATAGCTTCACTTCCCAAAAACCTTTCTTTGCCTTTGTACAAAAACAAGTCTAATCATTTCATGCCCTTCTTTCCCTTTCTGAGTGGTATTTTTTCCAGAAATCTCAAAAAGCAAACCAAAACAACCCACACCTTTTTTGGAGCTTTACAAATATTCTACTACTAAAATCAAGAAAAAAAAAAAAAAAACTCATCACAAATGTTATTTTCAAGGTACTACTTTGCAGGCTGTTTTCTCGACATTATTTATGGCTACCTCAGAATTTGAGAGGATTTAAAAGTACAAACCATAACCCAGAGTTGGAAACTGATGAAAATGAATAAAAATGTATTTTTTTATCAATAAAATTGTAATTCTGCTCAAAGTTTTCTCTATTAAAAAGTCAACAAATGTTTCACTTCCTCAGTATGTAATTTTCTCGTGCTCTTCTTTCAGACACCAAAAAAATATTAGTATTCTCATCTTCTACCACAACATACACTCACAAAGGTCAAGTTTGTATTTCCTATAAGTTCCAACCAATTTCTGTCTCAGTTGGTAATATGAATTTCATTTTCAGTCATCTAAAGTGATGTCCTGTTCTACACTACTGAATGGTAAGCATTCACAAGGACTGTACACAGAAGCATGGGGAAGGTTGAAAATATTTGCCTTAATCCTAAGAAAATATGTAAATGTTTAGTTTGACTCCTCCTGTATTAGCTTTTGTACTTTGGCCACCAAGAAGTCATGTCAAAGGCTTGAGTTTTAGTTCCCTAGACTAATTAAGTCTCAAAGACAATTTCATTACCTTTTTAGGAATTTAAAAATAAAAAACCAAACCCTCAAAAACTAGTCTGGCCTATACGGCATTCTATAGTTTGTTATTTATTTATCCTTTCCTGAGATACTGGCAACAAGGTTGCCAAAGTGATTCCCAAAAGTCTGAGGGGCTCCTATCCAAACTCTCAAAAAATGACTTTTAGATTTCTTGTCCAAAGCGTTCACAGCTGAGTCTCCACAAAGGTTCTAATCCACAAAGGTGTGAAGTTCATAGTCCCTGGTCTGCCCCCCCCACACACACACTTCTTTGCAACAGTCCCCAAGTAGGCATATATGGAAAAGGAGGTCCCGGTCAACACCATCTTAAAGATGAATAAAAAGTGGCTTACCAGGCTGACTTTATTTTGCCTAGCATACTCAATAGGTATCAGAAACTTTTCTTTTCATAGCTATGTGTTCTTAAATATTATATATAATATATGCTCATTGTTAAGCCCCCATATACACAATATCTACAGTTGCAAATAAAAATAATAACAACTGAAATTGTGAAACTATAATGACCAAATTTGGTCCCAAAGAAAATATATGAGAGGATAGAGCCCTTTCCTCCCTCCCATCCCCCACTTCATTCGTTGTAGAGGTGGAGGATCATAAGTACAGAACACGGTATCTAAATAACATCCACCTTTTTGATATATTGGTGAGGTTTTTTTTCCCTTTTATAATTTTTAAAATTATACTGAATGATTTCATGGGGAAGGCTGAGTGAAGGAATATCATAGTAAATATAGGGGATGAAAATACTCATTGATGAAAACTTTTATTTTAAAAAAAAACTAGGTTAGGGTATGCTATATAAGTATATAAATATTCAGTATTGAAAGCCAATTTTCTAAAGTTAGGGAAGTTGATTTGCATTTTTTAAACACTGAATTTATTATGTTCACCAAACAAAACCACCTATTTCAGAGACTACAATAGTGTTCAGTTGATTTTGGTGTTGGTATCAGTTCAGAAACTAGTTTCTATGAATTCCAATTGGTCTTGGGACCTTACCATTTTCTGTCTTTATCCTAGAGTTTATCACTAGGTGTCAGCTTGATGTGTGTAGGAAGTACAATAAGGAGATGTTAGCATACAAAATATAACATCCTGTGCAAAAAAAAAAAAAAAAAAAAACAACGAAAGCTAAGAAACTTGAAATTGACAGCTGCTTAGTTCAGGTGTTAAGAAGGAAGGAAAATGAAGAAAAACAGTTGCTTTTTTTTTTTTAAGGCAAGTTAGTTCTTCTTAAATTTAGTAAAAGAAACCTATTTAACTTGATCACTATCATACTTGATGGAGGACAAGGGTTTTCCCCACTATTAACAAGTCATCAAGATAAGAATACACAGAACATCATACAGCATTTTAGAAATATGTGTACCAAAACTGTCAGATTAATATTTTTAAAATTCAGATCTAATCGTATTATTCCTTGCCATTCCTTCTCACAAAAAATTTTAGTGGTTCTCTATTCACCAATGACAAAATGACTTCACAGCATTTCAAGCATTCCACAATGTGATTCCCAACTACCTTTTCAGAATCTTTTTCACCACTGATATGATCCAAATATGATCTCTTTGACCCCATCTTCTAACTCCTTTAAAAAGACTTGTCCACTCTTAAAAGGTACTTTCTGCTCATCACCATTTCTTAGAATCCTTCAGGTCTCCTCTTAGATGCTGAACCACCTTTTATCAAAGGCTTTTTCTTAATTCTTCTCCCCTTGTTCCAAGCTGCTAATATTCTCTCCCTCCTCAAATGTTATTACTTATTTGACTAATCGTATCATCCTATCAACAAAATGTAGGTTCACTGAAGGCAAAGGCCATTATAGTTAACATAGTGCTTTGTACAGTTATCTATTAAATTGCGGAAAGAACTTTAAAGTATAAAATGCTATTTGAATATGAGGCTTAATTTCCCATCAAAAAGTCAATATATAATAAATGAATTTTTCTCCAAATAGATGTGTAATATAAAAGTACATATATATGTACCTGTATGTTAGATTACATTATATGTATACACACACATATTCACATAACACACACACATATATGCCATCTTTTAAATGACCTCATTTAGAAAAAAAATTAACAAAAAAAACACTTTGAAAAAAAAATTTTATTATTAAAACATTGCTAATTAAAACATAAGAAAAAGCTCTTATAATAAAATTTTACAGTAGGCCTATCTGCCCAAGTCAAGCTAAATACTAACCTGAACAACTAAACATTATAACTTCATTTTTCCATTTAATACATTCCTGAAAAAGTGATTAAGTAAAGCAAAAATATGTCTATTAAATCTTATTTTACCATTGACTTTCAGGATTCATTATGATTTCAGTGCTATGATCCTCTGAGTATTGAATGGGGGAAGGGGAAGAATGATATTGGCTCTAACAGAGTAAAAATCATAATTACTAATCCTAATATTCACTTCAAAAACATTTTATCCTGTTCACTGAACAATCTGTATGTATTTAATTCTCCCACACAACCAGTGGAACAAAAGTAAAATATGAAATCAACCCAGATGATTTTTTACAAACTCATTAAAGACACACATATATTAAAGTACAGCACACAGTTGATTACCATTTTATGAAATGTTCTTACAGACTCTATGGGAATTAAATTAAGCAGCCACACTCACTATGCCAATATTCCATGTAGTTGATAGAACTCACTAATAATTTTACATTTATATAAAATCTTACACTTTTAAAGCATTTTCACATTTAGATCTGACAGGGACCTTGGGGATGATCTCACTCAAGTGTTTCAAAAAGAGTGTTTTTCTGCAAAGCAAACCCAGAAGTTCCAAGAGGAAAAAAAAAAGTTGTAATGGTAGACAAGTTCCCACAGAACATCCATCTACTTTGCTGTCAGTACTACCATAAAAATATGAATTTTTTCAGCTGATGTGCATCACCATGATGACCGAAACCAACCACATGACTGAAAAAATTGGCTTCTTTTATTGCATTAAAATTAACCACTGAATAAACCCAAAGTCATACTATACCCAATCAGTTTGTTGTTGGTCAGTCTTAGCAAAGGATCTGTACCTATCTATATGATTTGGAGGGTTTGGAAATGTTTTTTTTCCTTTCTTTTTTTTTCTTTTTTTTTTCCTCTTAAAAAGTTTTGTCCCAATTTTCAATGTGGATAAGTGGTTAAAATTTCTAGATCTGAAGAAAAAAGGCAGCAAGGCTTTCAGTAATCAAGACTTAGTGAAGAAAAAAAAAATACATGAGAACCAAGTCCAAAGACAAAAATCACAAATAAATTTGAAATGTATATATAAATATATATATATATATATAGAGAGAGAGAGAGAGAGAGAGAGAGAGAGAGAGAGAGAGAGAGAGGATAGTTTTATAGCTCTGGCAAATTCAGAAACTAAATTCTTAAATTTTTCAAGCAAAATGCAACAAATTAAAATAGTCTTCTCCCTAATACAAGTTCATGAAAGTAAAAAGAACAAAATGAAAACTTCTGTGAATCATCTTATTAGGGAAGTTATTGAATTATATTTTCCTGATTATTTAAAAATGATTATAATTATAAAAAATGATACCAAGTAATGAAAAATGTGATTGTAATCAATAATCATTTTTAAAATTATCAATTTTTTCATTATATTGTCTATATTATTATTAAGAGTTGGAACCTAGTCTAATTCATTCATTGTACAGATGTAGCCAAGGAAAGTAAATTTGCCTGGCATCATATTGCTAGTTAAAAACTGAACCTAGGATAAAAATCTGTGTTTCTTGACTGTCAGGGAGGCCTTGTCCCCTATATAACAAATCTATAAAAAGTTATATCATTGGTCCTATTTGATGGTGAAAGAAACTGCAAAGCTCCCAAGAAAAAGTGACTGATCCAAGTTGTAGACAGATCTCCTGACTTCTATTTCAATATGCTAATTACTACAAGAAATTCTCTCTCATTTTCATATGGATCTTCCTGTTTAACTTTCTGCAAGAACCGGGAAACTGATTATTTCTTCATGTAATGAGCAACTTTATGAAAGTACACTATTATATTCATTTATCAAAAATTAATCTAAAATATGAAAGATTTTCTTTCTTTCTAAGGAAGATAATCAGTTTTCTTTTAATCAATTTATAAGTACATATCTGTGATCTACTAGTTGTAAAAAAAATTTATAGATACTAACATCTTTGAAGTGAGATTCTGATCTGTGACTTCTTTGAAATCTTATTTTGGTTCTAGAGAAAACGCCTAAGAATCATTTCTACATGTAAATCAAATCTCTATTTAAATGGTATAAGATAAAGGAGTCAAGTTAATACATGCAAACTGAGGCTAACCTCAGTTATTATTTTCATATTATATATTTTCAAATTTTCCTTAGCCAGTAGGAATTTTTGATTCTTTAAAGACTAATATTCAAGGTTCATTTCACTTGAAGTGTTCCCAGAATCAGAAGCTGAAAAGATCAAATGGCTTAAGGAATTTTTAATAAGCTTTAATGAGATATGAAAACTTTCTCCAACATTTTTTAACGAATATACCATATCAACTCAATGATGATGCATCATTTCATCTGATAGATTTTTGGAAGGTTTCATAAAACCCAAATGGTAGCTTCTGATCCTACTGGACAGAACACCAAGTATTAAGAAATCATTTCTATAGTTACAATGATCATGAGTCATTTAATGTAGCATCATATTTTATATTTATATATGACTATTCAATAGTGTTAGGATTGTGCATACATTTATTTTGCCTTTTAATAAATTAACAAAAGGTTGTAAGAACAGCACAAGCTAGTAAAGCAACTAGGAAAAAGAAATCAAAACTACATTTGATTTCATTCAGTCAACAAATATTTACTTACTGAGCAAGGACTGGTACTGGGAGCTGTAGAGAATGAGAATATGGCTAACCTCACACAGTTTATAATCTAAAAACCTCCAAAAATGCACATTCGTGAATGATACCAGGTGTTTCTAGGTATGCAAAGGAGAGAAAAATTGATTCCAAAGGAGATGCCACAATAATAAAAGCAGCTAGCTATAAGGTTAACAAAGCAATTCACAACACCCTCAATTTACACAAGTGCAAACTGAAGTCCAGAGAATTAACTCTCTTGTTGAAAGTCACAGAGGAAGAAAACAGGATTGGGATTTTAATTAAGGTTCTCTGACTCCAAATTCGTAATTCTTTCCATTTTACTATTATGCCTCCAAATCATATGGAATAATGTTCTTTTTTTTTTTATGTATAAGTATTAATTCTTAGCACATCAACCTGGAATCCTCAAATCATCCCAGTCTAAAAGCTTTGAATTTCCTTTCCTTTTTTCCTTCCTTAAAATTTCTTTTCTTTTCTTCTTTTCCTTATCAAGTTAGGGCTGAGCTAGGGTGGTGGTACAATGCTGGTCCATCTCCCCTTTATGGTGAAAACTGATTTAAAAAGGGATCAAAGCCAAACTTAAAGGAGGAAAAAAAGGAAAGTTAGACAATTACAAAAGAACAAGGAATGTGTAACCTGAGCAGTTTTTGTGGAAGGAGGTATGGAGAGAGGGGAAGGGGTGACATATAATCTCTCTCTAATTATTGTCTGTTCCCAGACTACAGATTTAGCCTTCAAACAACTACCCTTCAAAACTGCACTAGGTCAATGTTCAGGATGATCATCCTTGATTGGCTATGGATGGCTTCTGCCACTGAGATGTGTTACCCTAGTCAGGGATGTTAGTGGGTGATCAAGGTAAATAGTTATCCTGTGATGCTGGGAGAAAAATATTTCCCCTAAGCATGTGTATGTGTGTGTGTTTTTATAATATGTATATATGTATATACCTATATGGTTCATATATAAACACATATATAAATTTATATTTACTTATGTTGTATTATTTATATGTAGTGTGTATATTTATATACATACACATATGCTTATATGGATATATTCATAATCATAATATATTTACATGTCTATATTTATACACATGTATTTATATGTATATATTTACCTACATGTGTTTGTATGTACATGTGTATAAATATACAAACATTTACATGTATACATATAAATTTAGATTTACATATTTTCATATATGTGTGTTTATAAATAATACATCACAGCTCTTTTTTTCATTAAATCTCCAGGGGAGAGGGGAGAAGGCAGGGAAGGTTTTTCAGCATTAATCTAAAATATTTTAAAAGGGGAGGGAATGACAAAAAATGTTTTCAAAAAAGGCTCAAATGACTACCTTCTTATATAGGAGAGTTTGCCAATTTTGTTTCCCTGTGTCACAACCACACTACAAGATAAGCAAAGAACTTTTTTTTTTAAATAGTTGTTTTCTAAAAAGTAATAAAATTACTTTTGTTATATTAACTAATAAGAATTATGTATTTACAAGTGGAGTTCAACACTCCTCTTCTTGCTCTGGAAATTTACCCTATAAATGGGTCAAATCATAACCAATTTTAAAAGTAGCATCAAAACCACCCCCATTCCTGTCATTACTGGAAAAAAAAAGTTAGTCTAACATTTAAGAATAATTTCTCTACTTACTTTTATGAAAAAGACAGGAACTGAATGTGTGAACATGTCACCATGGTTCAATTGTGTCTATCTGCCACAAGAGAACTAAGATAATGAGATACTGGTAACCTAATTCCTTACTTCCATTTAGACAAGTGTCTGATTTTGATTTTGTTTGTCTGATAGCATTCGATCAATCTCTGACTAGGTTTCCTTGTAGAGCCTCCTAGTTACATAATTTTAAAAAATGTACAAGGCCCCCCTATATCACAATGGAATTTGATATAATATGACTCCAACTTGGATCTACTCAGGAGTGATGATTACTGTAAGGACCAAATGGATCTCGTGGTAACAAAATCTCATCTGTAACACCATCCCACAGTTGAGGTTTTAGTAATGACAGCAGAGCAAGTGTTCAAGGTACACTGTAATAAATGATTCTTTAAAACACACACACACACACACACACACACACACACACACACACATAGGTAGATGTTTTTGCTTTTGTTTTGCTGAATGATTAATACTTAAAATTAAGTGGGTTGAAGTCACAACATTGAATTTTATGGCTCATGGATCACAGAGGCTATATAAAAACCTTGATTCATACCTCCTTGTTTTAGAGATGAGGTACCTGAGCCCTGGAAAGGTGAATTCATGGTGAGTTTCTTAAGGCTCAGTGTCAACACCTGAACCCACATCTTGGTCCCCATCCCCACTGTTCTTATTATTCTGCTTCCTCAGTGTGCAGATGGGATATTCCAACTCTGCTCAGCTAGATTTGAGTTGAGAAGAGAATAGAGGATGAGATGGCGATATTACTGAGGTAAAAACTGTCTCCATTTCTAAAATGTGGGGTTGGGACCTAGATTCAAGTAGGCAAAACCAGAGGTATTGTTATTATAATTCTATACTACACTGTGTACACTATTCTGGGGAGGAGAGAGGTGTATTTCCCTAGCACAATGCAAGTTCCTTATGGGCAGAGACTTATTTTCTATTTTTTGTCTTTTCTAATCCTTGGTACCTGGCAGCCTATCTTGTTACAAAACAGGAACTTAAATGCTTAGTGAATTGATTTGAATTTTCCAGTAAGTCTTGAAATTCTGAGGTGATGAAAAAAATAAGCATAGGAATGGGTTTGCCTAGTATTCGTAGATTTTCAAGAGGAATGTGAACTCATTTAAGAGCATTTGGAATTTGTGTACATATGAAGTATATGCAATATTCTGGCAGGCAGAAGAGTATCATTTTAATGCAACAGAAAAAAAAAAAGTTACTGGACAGTATTCTCAGTTAAGTAGTACCAGAAAAAGCTTACTTCTAATTATTGCCTACAAAGCTGATTAAAAAATGAGGGTCAAGTTCAAAGGCCACACGGGTTATTTTCAACAATCCCTCTGTGCCAAGATCATAAACGTGGGGGAAAATAGGATGAATATGTTTTATTTGAATTCAGTTTGCTTATTTAGAAACATAGGAGCAATAAGTACACATTATCCCTTTCATCTTTATTTTTTATCTTTTGTCCTTTCACATATTTCCTTCTGCCACTATCTCCCCATATGGATGAAAAAATTCTAACATAAGTAATATTCCTCTTTGGTAAAGTATAATAAAAGCGAATTTCATATTGTATGACATGTGACTGGGAACAAACTTATTCTTAAATTTTCTTGTAGCCAAGAAAAGCTGAAATTCTACTTGTAAGATTGCCTCCAGTACAAATCATTCTTCCTTCCAGACTACTTTGAAACAATGGAGGAAAAATCTGAATTTGAATTCAGAATATCTAGATTTATGGGCTGGTGTCAGGTATACCCTTATTATACTAGACAGCTAACCTCGGAAAAATCACTTGACCTGTTCCCACATCTATAAAATAGGAATAGAAATTATATGAATGTTGGCATTCATTCATTATTTATAATTGAGCTTCTTTACCAAAAGACACTAACTTATTCACAACTATATTATTTTCCTTTCAAGAGTTCAATCCATTTTATTTGCAAGATTTTCTTTTTGTTTTCATTCCGCATGAAATGCTGCTTGTGGGATTTTTATTATAACAGTTCATGTGACTAACATAATCAACCAATAAGAATTTATTAAGCTATGTGCCAGAACTGTATTAGGTGCTGGGGTTATGAAATAAAAAATGAGATAGTCCTTGTCCCCAAAAAGTTTACATTCTATCCAAGGAGAAACGTGTGTGTGTGTGTGTGTGTGTGTGTGTGTGTGTAAATATATAAAATAAGAGGCTATTGGGGGTGGGTACCAGCATATGGAATCATAAGAAAATACTTCTTGTAGAAGATGATACACAAGCTCAATTTTGAAAGAAAAAGGATTATAAGAAATAAATGAGAAAAGCATATTCCTGCACAAAAAAATGAAGACAAGAGTATACAGTAGCAAGAAGTCCAATTTGAATGGACCTTCATGTTAGCTCCTTCCAATTCAGAATGTAAAAATCTTGAGAGTGGGAACTGGGTTGTTTTGTTTTTATTTTTGCTTTTCTTTGTATCCCCAGCACTTAACACAGTATCTGGCACATAGTAAGCACTTAATAAATGCTTATTGATACGTGTGTGTGTGTGTGTGTATTTATAGCAAAGTAGCTTTTCATTTTTAATGAATGTGAATTTCCCTCTATTTTCTAATTTCTTACTTAGCCTTCCTTTTATTAGATAATAACACTGAGGGCATTTAGATCATTTGTTTATCAAACCTACTAACTTGGTGCTTTTAAAAGGCACTGAGATTTAGGAGTGAAGAATGAATATTCCTTCCCCAAGGATCATTATAATCCAGATTTTCCCCAAATCTAAGAGAACTTGGGCTATCAGGATCAAGACAATCAAAGAGTTTTTGCTGATAATATACTATTATAAAGAGTACCATTATCCCAAAAGAGAGAAATTCTTTGTGCAAAACAACTTCTATATCCTCCTTGGCTGACCCATGCAAACAGTACTATAAACACTGGGCTATTCTAAATTAGGAAGAATTCTCTATAACAGATGTTTTCCTTGGTCCTCATCAACGTTAAGATGCACTTGTTATGATGAAAAGACCTCATATGAAGTTTGTTGCTCTGCAAGTGAAAAATTATACTTGAGTCTTTCAGTCCTTTTATCAGAATATTAAACAGTGGACATCTTAATTCCTTTCTACTTCAAATATCTGAAGCAACAAAACAAAGAGCCCACAAGAACACTGAGAATAGAGGTATAATCTATATGCAAATAATATTTCCCTTCCTCTTTATCTCCTGAGTTCCAAAGTTTTCATTAGAATATACTTATTTCATTGAAAGAGTCTATAGACAAGAAATGAAATTTCCAGCATTGAATTTATTTTGACATAATATATCAGGAATATATTGATTATAGCAATTTGATTATCCCGTGTATATTCTTATAAAAAAGCTTTACCTACTTGTGACCAATATTAATACTCATAACTAAAATAACAAAATACCATCGTAAATTATTTTGATGATTATTTTATATTTACTAAATATTTAAATGTTGCTTTGAGTCTATGAGGAGACAGAGGAAATATAAACCTATTCAAAGAGTATACACTAATTGATATTATTCATAATCTCCTTAATGAAATAAGATCATTTGGTTGGAAAACAAGAAATCATTGCATTAAAAATATTCACTATCAAGTCCATTTCAAGCAATACTGAATACCAAATTCTAATACAGTAAAAGTCTTGAGAGTTTCTTGGAGATTATTAAAAATGTGATAGGATTGAATTATGCTACTGAAAAACCTCACTACGTTTGTTTTCTATGAAAGGTTATCATGAAATATGTTTAACATACACTTTAACATATGTAACCTATATTAGACTACCTGCCATCTAGGAAGTGGGGTAGGAGGAAGAAGGGGAAAAGTTGAAACAGAAAGTTTTGCAAGGGTCAATATTGAAAAATTACCCATGCATATCTTTTTGTAAATAAAAAGTTGTAATAATAAAAAAGAAATATGTTTAATATGTATATAGCGATCTGACTTTTCTTTAATCAAAAACTGGCATTAACATATGCTGTTTAAGTGGGACAATGATAGCATTTGAGGGAGAGAAGGCAAAATTAAAACTTTTCTATTGCTTTTTTTTTGACAAAGGAAATTGAGAAAATGAGAAAGTGAAAAAATGGAGGAAAGTTATATTAGGAATGTTACTTTATGTAATTATGTTACATTAAGAATGATTAAAGGATAAAAATCCTAAAATCCTAAGGCTCTAGCCTTACTAGAAAGAAATGATAACTATTTCTAAATGATTTTATGGAAGCAGGTCTAGACCTTATAGTCCCAAAACTATAAAATGATGAAAGTTACAAGAAGACAGAGATTTCAGCTCAAAAGGATGATCTGAGAACTAAAAAAATTCTTAAGAAAGGAATGGAAATGGCAATGTGGTAGAGTTCAAATGCCAGTTCCATCACTTTTGTGACTTTGAGCAAGTTATTTTATCTTTCTATTCAGTTTCCTAATCTGCAAAAATGAGATTAGACCCTAAAATTCCTTTCAGCTTTAAATTTGTGAGTCCACATGACATCCCTCTAAGAGTTAAAGCAAAGGCATAATTCTTTCACTGAGTGAAAAATTAGCCCAAATGACTGCCAAGGTCATTCCCAACTCAATGACTATATTTAGATTTTCTGATTTGTAAAGTCTGTGTATCAACACCCAATTATGCCAAACTACAGAATTTTCTAACCCCCCCACCATGCTTCACCTAAAATAACCCCCAAAAGATACTAAATTTTGATCCAATTTTAAATTCTCATATACATTGACTTCTGAGATAATATTTCTAATTCATAAATGTCCCTACACACACACACACACACACACACACACACACACACACACCCCTCTTTTTTAGATCTGTTATTTAATCCCCATTATAGCTATTCTAGACATTTCTCTCCTTTCCTGCAAACCTCCCAAGCTTTCCAAATTCTCCCTCTCCCATTTACTCTTGAGGGGTAATCCATCTCTGAAATTTTCCAATACTCCCAAGAAAAACTGGGTTTAAACTTTAAAATATTTTAAGTAAAAAGTTAAACATTTTTCTTTTAAAATGTGCTTTGAGTACTTCATCTCTTTTGCCATTGTCATATTCAGCTACTTATAATTTATTGGGGGTGTGGGTCTACCTCCCCCTTCCCATCCCCATCTCTTCCCATCCTGCCATTTTACAAAGGAGGAAACTATATTGAGTAATTTTAACAAGCTGACATGGATAAAAGATGTAAAAGCTTGGAAATGAACCCATCATGTTCAATGAATCCAAACCACACTGCTTCAACATTAGTTTTATCCTTACTATGAGAAAATACTCTTGAGGGCAAAAAGTGTGATATTTTCCATCTTCCCATCTCCAGTGCTTTCCATATACGAGGTACTTGTGGTAGGAACAATATTTATTTTATATAGCCTGATATGGTTTTCCTTTTAAGGAAGCAGAGTCTGTCTTTCAGACTGGATTAAACGAAAGGGTTGTTGAGGGATAAAAATCCTATCTTATTTCCAGTTAGGGATGTAGATCTTTTAGCAGAATTTTAATTTCCCTGTAGGGGACACCTTTTGAACCAAGAAAAATACAGATTTGTATTCTTTTTAGAATCACTATCAGTAATTTGTAATTTTTTAATTGTTTTTCATTGTATTTCATGAGAGTTCTATTGCATTTTAATTCTAGGACTAAACTATGCTAGGCCTGGCTCAAATAATATAATATATTATATTATATATTAACATAAAATAATATATAATTATAATATTATAATATGCTATATGTTATAAAATAATATATAACATATTAATATGATAATAAAATAAATATAGTTAGCATGGGCTGATTACAAGGAACCGTGGTTAACTTCATTATTAAAGTGAGGGAAGAAAAAGAACTTCTTATATGGTCAGACACACAAGGAGGGTGTGGGATCTTGCTGGCCAGCAACTTTAGGCATATTTGGGAAATTCTCTCAATGGGATAAGGAATCAGCTCACACAGACTCTAGGATTAGCAAGATGGGTACTTAAGAAGCTTGATAGAGAAAAACAAAACAAAACAAGATTGTCTATCCTCTGGCAATTATTGGCAGTTTTAGGAAAACTACCATAAAGAAAATTAAAGTAAGTTATCTTAAAAATATATGAATGTTTTTGTGCCTTCAAGGTGGAAGACCACGCTTAAAACAACTCAGGTGAAAATAGCAAAGATAATGGGCAAGCAGGGAAGGGCAGGTTGTAAATGGGAAATGGAACGGGATCTCTGACCCAGAAGTATCACCGAATAAATGTGTTAAGCCCTGCTGAGATAAGAGCTATAAGAGAAGAGAACAGGTGAAGGGAAGAAAAAACTCTAGAAGAAAGAGACAGCCTGGGACTATCCTATCATGACTCCAGGACACAACCTACCAAGAAATAAGCAAATTACTTCCTCCACACAGTCAGAAGATTGATGGGCTTATACCACCAAAGAACTGGGGAAGTTGCTGGGAAACTTCAAAGAGAAGTTTAAAATAATGGCTAAGGAGGAATGGGAGTGTGGTCTTAATGAAGGGAATTTTTGAGATTTTGTCAGTTGTCATCAACTTCAGTAGTTTAAAGATTTTCTTTTGCAAAAATCAGCTTTGCTCTTGTTAAAGGCCCTAGAAGGAGATGGTGGATGGAGGTCCTTGCATACTTTTCAAGTGGTTAAAACAGGGAATTCATATACTTGGTTTCACAAAAATTAATTCTCCCTATTGTAGGTTCCCTAGTGGAGAACAGCAAAGGAAGGGGTAAACTTAAAGCTGTAGAGCCCTGGCCCATATCATTTTAGCTGTACAAAATAGGTATAATAATAATAGAACCTATCTCCTAGACAGTTATGAAGATCAAATGAGAAATATTTTTAAAGTGTTTAGTACAGTACATACTATATAAATTTACATAAATAGTAAAAATAACTAAACTAAGGGGAAATAGTAAATAACTTAGTAAAGTTATTTTACTAAAGGGAAAATAGTAAATAATGTACTAAGTTATTTTTACTTTGGGGGAGTGGGTGGGTAAAGTGCTGTCAGGAGTACTGTCCAGACAAATAAACATAGTAAAGATGGTAAGCCACAGTTTATGTTGCCACATTAATTGTGAAGAGGATGACAATATTCTTTCCCACTGAAAGTTGTCCATATGGCTTTATAAACAAAAGATCCACAAGAAAGGTGATTGACAATCATTCTATGGGTAAGTTAGTAAAATTGTTATTGGGCAAATATGGAAATATGTTTAGAATTGCACATATTTAAGCTATATTGGACTGTTTACTATCTTGGGACAATAGGTGATAGAGGAGGGGAAAAGGAAAAGAAAAATTTTAAAGACAAGGTTTTGCAAAGATAATGTTGAAGTATCTTTGCATAAAATTTTAAGAAAAAGAAACAAAATTGTTATTGGGCTAAGTAAAGGAAGTAAGGATTGTTCTATTTCACCCAAATTTAGGACATTCACAAAAACCTCTACCCTATATTGATACTCCCCAACGTTACCATGTTGTTCCAAATCATCCAAATTTTGGTGTTCTTTTTAAAACCTAGATGTGACGGACTTTTGGAATGAGTCCTCCTAATTAAAGGGTCCTTAACTTTTTTGGTGTTCTAGATCTTTTTGCCAGTCTGAGAAACCCATGGACTACTTTTCAGAATATGGAATAAAGTTTTTAATGCACAATAAAAAAGAAATTAACTATAGTAAAGTAAAGTTACCAAAAAAACCCAAACAAATTCACAGACATTATGTTATGAACTCTGAGTCTTAGCCAAGATTCTCAGGGTGATCTAATTTTAGTAATCAAAGGAGAAAAGAGGCACAAGCTGATTACCAAGTTTGTCAATACATAAGGGGTTGCCACAAGCTTGCAATTAGAACAATGGGTATCCCATTAGAGAGGGGTATCCCAATTTCTATCAAGGGTTTCAGGGGGAAGATTGCCAAGGAAAGCAGCAAGTAGAAGTGAATTGATGACTGCCATGTTCCAATCTGAGATATGGTAATTACTGGGGGCAATATACTATGAGCACAATGTTCTACAGGTGCTAAAAGTCATAATCATTTGCCAGGCCCTGCGCCAAATACAGAGTGGCTCCTATCTTATTTACCGTCGGCAAGATCAAATGAAATCCCTCATTTATGGAGAGGACAGCAAGTTGACTCTTTCAAATAGAGGCCCAAAGAGGCAAAAGCTTTGCAAATCCTAAAGCAAGGTTTCCTCTCCCCAAAATTTTTAATAATATAATGGGACCTGTTTTTTGGAGATCTTTGGCAAGCACCAATAGATGGCCAAAGTAAATTAGGCCATCCCAAGATGGCCACTCGATATACCACTTCTGAAAAAATCATTTCCCCATTATTGGTTCCTAATTGTTCCTAAGCAGATGATGGACACAGGTCAATAACACCACTTTTCATTCAGACTTGTCCATTTTTAAATATGTGATGCAAGATGGTTCCTGTAAAAAGATGAGTATATATATATATATATATATATATATATATATATATATATCCAAAGAGCTATCAAATTGTGCATGTCCTTTGACCCAGCAATGCCATTATTAGGTCTGTATCCTAAGGAAATCATCAAGTAGGGAAAAGGACCCTGGTGTCCAAAAATGTTCTTTTTTGTGGAAGCAAAGAATTGGAAAATGAGTAGATGTTCATCAACTGGGGAATGGCTGAACAAGCTGTGGTACGTGAACGTAATGGAATATTATTCTATAAAAAATGCTTAACAAGCTGATTTTAGAAAGACCTGGGAAGATTTACATGAACTAATGCTGAGCGAAACAAGCAGAAGCAGGAATACATTGTACACAATAACAGCAAGAATGTATGAAGATCAACTATGAAAAACCTGTTTCTCCTCAATGCTTCAGTGATCCAAGGCAATCCCAATAAACTTTTGATAGAAAATTCCATATGCATCCCAAGAGAGAATGATGGATATTAAATGTAAACACATGCTACATGTTCACTTTTTTTTTTATTTTTCTCCTGTTTTTTTTTTTTCCTTTCATGGTTTTTTCCCCTTTTGTTCTGATTTTTGTCTCTCAACATGATTCATAAAGACATGTGTATTTTAAAAAATTAATGTACATGTATAACCAGAAAAAAAAACAAAAAAAATTAAAAATGAAAAGATGAATAAAGGAAGCTTCCACTCTTACTGAACTTACTTTACTTGAGTTAAAATTCCACCTCCAACATTGGATATTTGTATGACCATGGGTTAATAATTCAAACTCTCTAAACCTGCTTTTTATAGAAGAAAATGGAAATGATAATAATACCTGTATAACTGACCACACAGTTATGATCAGATTGCATCATATTTTTATCATGCTATTTTGAATTTAAATTATTTTGAAATAATTTGAATTATTTGGAATGTTACATAAATGTCAGCTATGATTACAGAAAACATATCACACCATATGTCGTAATTATGTTATACTATATTATGGGAGGCAAGTAGGTCTCTCGGCAGATAGAATAGTATGCTTGGAATCAAGAATATATATGTTCAAAGCTAGCCTCATATATGTACTAGCCACGTGACTCTAGACAAGTCATTAATCTCCCAAGTAGGAAATGGCAAACCATTCTCGGTATCTTTGTCAAGAAAATCAGATGGACAGCATGGTGCACAGGATCACAAGGAGTTAAGACACAAAAGAACAACATATTATGTTTTGTCGTATATGTTAAATTATTTTTATTATTTACCAAACTACTTTTAAAATAAATTTACTACTGGAGTATTAATGGTAAACAAGATGATGGTTCAAAGTCTCGTCCTAGTGAACTTGAAAGTTTTGCCCTTGTGAACTTGAGCAAAACACTCAGCCTAGCGCTTAAACTAAATTGCAGAGCAGTTATTAATTTGCATTTGGCAGGAGGAGTTTGTAGTTAGGTGGCCAAGTGGATAGAGCACTGGAATGAGGAAGATCTGTCTTCAAGAGTTCATTTACTAGCTAAGTGATCCTAAGCAAGTCACTTAAACCCATTTTCTTCAATTCCTCCTTTGTAAAATGAGTTGGAGAAACAAATGACAAACTACTCTATTTCTTTATCCTCTATCCCATCCCCCCAAAAAAGGGTCATAAAGAATCAGAAAAAATTGAAAAAACTACTCAGCAATGAGGAAGTTTTCTTCCTGGGAAGTCTCCTATACAAATGAACTCCGGGTGGCCAAGTGGATAGAGCACTGGAATGAGGAAGGGGGGGGGGGGGGGGGGGGAGGGATATTAATTTTAAATGTATTGAATGAGAAGAGAAAAGGTTATCAGGTTTGGAGACTAAAATAGGAGAAAAAAATAAAAGCTGAGTAAAGTAGGATAGATGGAGTTTCACTTCCTCTAAGCATAAATATAAAATGAAAATTAGTTCACATAACCTTTACATTTCAGTTTCACATCTAGCTTCAAATGTTGCCTTGCTTTCTCCCATCCCCCGCACCTCCTTCAGTTTCTCCCCTGCAGCTTCCACTTCTCAGTTCATTCAAATGCAAAGAACAAAGAAAACACATTGAATCAATTAGAAGGTGACTACCTGCCAACCTACACTACAATTTTTCATACGATTCTTAAAAGGTCACTACTTGGGGCCCACTGAATAAATTCCAAGCAGCAACATTTTCCCTTCTCATTGGGACCTCCATGAAGAAACAACCCCAAGTTATAGGGTTCTGCAATTACATAGTTGTTTAATTATCTTAATTTATAAAACATGTGGCCTAAGTAAACCCAAAATTGGCACTGAAAGGGCAAACAAGCTGAGCTTCCAGCCACATGAAGGGGATATAACTCCTATGGAAATCAGTTGTAGCTGCCCCTACAGAAGAGTCGTTTGATTGAGATTCAAGGTCAAGTGTGTTTTTGTAGTTGTTTTCTCTTTTTCAAAAATAACCTCCTAGAAAGAGGAAAGAGTGAGTCAATTTGCTTCTCCCCTTCTTCATTTCCTCCTCAGAAGTCCACATGCTTGATGTTATTTACTTAATATTAAACAAATATATGTGCTTTTATTTTTATTTAAATGCACTCATCTTTGTATCTAGCAGATTAGGGCATCAATGAATGTCCTTTCCTAACCCCGAACAAAGGCTTGCTTTCTAAATCAATCCAGGACTCAATTTGCAGCCACAGAAGACCTAAAAATTCTGATCTATTGTTGGATTTTCCCTTTGTCCAGAAACTCCAAGGAAGATGAGTGACTCCATGGCTATAACTCAAGCCTAGTATGTTTTACTGGGTCTTCTCGGGTCATCCAGAACTACCTCAGCAGGCTTAATTAACAAAGTTTGGTGAACTCTTCAGGACTCAAAAATGTTATCACCTTCAACCACTAAGGTATCTGTAAGGAGTGAGTCTATAGTTATTTTTATCAATTCTGACACACACACACACACACACACACACACCATCTATCCAAAAGCTACCTCTTCCTTAAACTATTATAAAAATCGTCTAATTGGGCTCCCTTCTAAACCCATTATATTAACATTCCAAAAGCCCAGAACCAAAAACATCTGTCCCCAGAGCAAAAAACTTGCAGCATTCAACTCAAATCTCATTTCTTTTTCCAAGAACTATTCATGAAATCAAGTTTTTCTTTTCTTATACTTGTAAAATTGATTTTTGGAGCCTAAATGTGGGGCTTTACATTTATCTTTTAAACATACTCTTTCTTTAGGTTCATAATTCTAACCTGTTGATAACCTTCCCTTCTGTTGATTCTATCTTCTGATCTTCTATACAGAGTTTAAATTTATGATATATGCCATTATCATCTACATTCTGTCTTTCAGTCTTCCCTAAAGAGAGTCCAAGTTTATGATATATGTTATCATCATCTACATTCCTTCTCCAACTCCATCAAATTTACAGATGAAAGAGTTAAACAGGGCAAGACCTTGTAAAAGACAACGAAATGAGCAGAACCAAAGAAAAGCTAACCCAACTTCAGAGCAAAGTAAGCTTTCTTTTACTTTGCATTCCTTTCTGTTTTTATGAACCTATCTGGTATTACATCACCAATTACTTAGCTGACTTTATTACTCTTCTCTCTAGTCTCCCAAAATAGAGTGCAAGTGAAGAAAGGCATCCTATCTTCCTCACTAATTTGACCTAATTTAGGGAAGAAGATATATCTAAACTTCTAATCCCACTTTCACCAATATGTATTATTTTTGTGATGCTCTTAAACAGCCTGGACTTCAGTTTTTGCATCTGCTCTGATTGATCCCTAAGATTTCTTACAGCTATGAAATTCTAAGAAAAAGTACTATGATCTTGCATATGTAAGCAACCACAGACTTCTGCGGAAACCAAAAGACTATCCCCTTCCCTTTGGCAAATTTAAAGGTTATATTTAAAGCTTGCAAACAAGGAAAAACAGCATCACACACAAGCAATATTCTAGAATTTTCCCTTACACCATTTGAATTCGACTCAATTATCACAAAATTTCAAGGACAACTAAATTCAAATCTATGGAAATGCTTGAAGCAAAAATGATAACGTGACACAAGAACTGACCAAGATTACTTAATGGCACCTATACAAATATCTAAAAAAAATCATCTGGCCACCAAAATACATTAATATCTCATGGAAAGAAAATATAGTGGAGGCAATAATTCATCTACACATTCCATGTTCCTTCTAAGATCAAGGTGTTCCATTCAACATCACTGGTAGTAATTTTATTTTTAATGTTGAATAAATGAGGCAGAGAGAAGTTCTAACATGTGAAGGAAACTTCCTCCAAAATGAACTCCCTCTACAACTTAAAGTTTTAGATAAGTACCTGGAATATTGAGAGACTAAGTAACTCCACTAATAACATGTGTGTATGTGTGTGTGTGTATATATATAGTATGTGTCAGAAGATAGTAGAGTGGGATTTGGGATGTCAGTGATATAGCTTGAACACTAAAAAGTCAAGAAGGATGAGGATTGAAAAAAAGTCTTTAGCAATTAAAATATCATTGGTTACCTTTGAAAAAGTATTTTAATTAAAGTAGTAAGGGCATAATATAAGAGACTAAGGAGTTAGTGGATAGTAAAGAAATAGAAGCAATGAGTAGAAATTTTTTTTAAGAGAAGAGACAGAAAAAGAGAACATTAGAGTATAACCACTGCAGAACTGAATCAGTCTAGAATTGTACTAACTAAAATTAAAATGAAATAGTATAAGGAAGGAATGTTTCTTAAGTACTATTTTTTATTTTACATTTTACTTGCAATTAAGTTCTATTATAACTGCCAAGTCAGTAAGCCTAGTCACAAATTTATTGTGAAAGTCCATAAAAATGCTTTTCTTAAAAGATGATCACTTTTGTGGCTATTTGTTTATAAAGGTTCTGTGATCACAACTAATTTTGATTATATAAACTTCCCAATAACATGCATTCTCTAAATGTTATTTTATATATGAGGGTGCATGCAATATTTTAAGGATGACGTTTTCTTTATGGCTTTGAAAGAGTTCCTCTCTCTATGGTGTTATATATCCTTGCTTTCATTTTTTCTTCTTTCTGAACAATACAACTCATTTGGTATGAATTTTACCCAAGTATTGAAGTAGCTTGAATTAACCAAAAATCCCGTTATGCACATTTTTGCTCTCAATTTTCTTCAAGCATTTGTAGAATATCATAGCTGAAAAAATAACTTGTAATTTGCAAATATAACTAAGGCTAAGAGAGGTTAACCAGTTAGTAGCAGAGACAAGAAAGGCCCCAAAATTTCTTAATTTCAATACATATATAAGTGTATATATATATATATATATATATATATATATAGTCACACAGAGAAAATTAACAACAACAAAAATAACAACAAATTTCTTTAGTTCTTTAAGGTTTAAAAAACACTTTGCCCACAGGTACACTGATAAACTACGGGGGACATAAATATAAACAATTCTAGAAAGCAGTTTAGAAGTACACTAAGAAAAAAGGATTAAAACGTTCAGATTCTTTACCCTAGAGATCCCCCTCCTAGGCATATAGCTCAAGGAAATCAAAAACAGAAAGAAAGGATTCATATAAACCAAATATTTATAGCAGCATTTTCTTTAGCAGCAAAGAATTAGAAATTCATAAGACATTGAATGATGAAGGAATGATGAAAAAATTTTGGAATAAAAATATAAGTGAATAGTGCTGCCCTATAAAAATAATTATCAGGAAGATGTAAGGAAGCATAAGAAGGTTCTTTTAAATTGATACAGAGCAAAGTATACAGAATCACAACAATATGAGAGGAGAAATGGAATTCTTGGCTTTAGAAAGGAAACTTAAAAAGCACCTCCCTCCTTTGTGGAGATGGGAGAAATAATGGATAGAGAACATCTCCTATACTGTCAAATTGTATTGATATATTGGTCAATTTTGCTGGACTACTATTTTTTATTGTACCTAAGGAGGGGGTTAGGATAAATTTGTAAAGGAAAACAATATAAAAACCCAGAGATATCAATAAAAATGAAAAATAAAAAGCATTTTTCCTTTCTTTATCCCTATCCTCACATATAATAATGATGATAATATCAACTAATATATATGTATGTATATGTGTGTGTATATATATATATATGTGTGTGTATATATATATATATAGAGAGAGAGAGAGAGAGAGAGAGAGAGAGAGAGCGCCAGGCACTGTGCTAAATGGTTTACAATTATTTTCACATCTGATCTTGAGAGATAGATGCTATCCCTTTTATGGATGAGGAAATTGAGGCAAAAAGAGGTTAAGTGATTTGCTCAGGATACATGACTAGGAAATCTAAGGATGGATTTAAAACTGGCCTTCCTGATTCCAGAACTAGATGTCTATTCCCTATACTACCTAGCTATCCATAATAGATAAAATAATAAGCATTGCATGTGAGGACCAATTCACTATTTCATAGGTACAGCACGTACATGTGTGTGCATACATATATGTGTATGTGCATATCTGTGTGTATGTATATATGCAATATTACCTGATTTTTCTGTCAGTAAGCATTTATTAAGTCTTACTACTTATCAGTCTATCCCTACCTCAAAGGAATTTATCTTCAAATGGGAAAGACAAGAAATACTTAAGCAGGTGCATACCAAGCTGTAAACAAACAGAAGGAAGGTAAAGTTCAGAGGAGGAAGGCTCTAGTAGTTATGAAGACTAAAAAAAAAGGCTTCCTACAAAGTTGGAATTGATCTGAAAAAACAAGGATTCTAAAAGGTAAAAAAGAAAAGATAGGGGGAGCCTGGGGGTCAGAGAGAAACAGAGACAGAGAAACAGAAACAGAGAAAGAGAGAGACAGAGACAGAGACAGAGACAGGACAGTGACAGACAGAGAGAGCCAGAGAAAGAGAGACAGAGACAGCCACAGACATAGAGAGAGACACACAGAGAAAGACAAAATCAGAGACAGAGAGTTCAAAGGCAAGATCGGAGAAGGAAGAACAAAAATTATATATATAATATTAAAAATCTGGATCATAGGAGTGAATAGAAGGAAGTCAAGTGTGAAAAGATTGGAAAGGTGAGAAGGGGTCAGACATGAAGAGCTTTATATGCTAAGAACAAGAATTCTATATTTGATCTTGAAGTAAGGGCATTACTGTTACCGTTTTTGGAGGGGCGAGGAGGGAAGAGTGACATAGTATGTCAGCAGCCAGGTGGAGGATAGATTGAAGTGGGGAAGAGATCTGAGACCAATCAGAAGTCTAGGTGAGAGGTGAAAGTAGCTGCATAAATGGTGAGACCAGTGGAATAATCATTGAAACTGATCATATTTCAATAATTCTCTCTCTGAGCCTCTCCTTAAAAAAAAAATTATAGGAATAATTCAACAAGGGCTAAAATACTATTCATGCCACATTTCTGAAGCATCTAAATTTGGGAGGGTCTGACTAACAGAGTATTTCATAAATAGTCTGTTTATACCTAAATGAGAGGAGAAAAATGGAATTAAAATATATTTACAAATATATTCCATATATGTTTTACCAATTTTGATCATGTATATGTGAGATTTTAAAAGTACTAAATTCTATAGAGACAAAAAGACAAAAGGTCTAATAGTTAAGTTAAAGAAATCCCATTATATTCTTTCCTTTCTTTTAAAGAGATGCCTTCTGGATATTACTGTAAAAGAAGCACGAGGAAAAGAATAAAGTTCAAGATAAATATCTCAGTTTACTAAAGTCTAAATGGATATATAAATCCTGACAAGTGTTAATGATATTTTGGCATAATGTGTCATGTCAATATATAGAAATGTACAAGTATTATTCCCTTTAGACTCTTTAATGTGCCACACAAGTATCTCTGCATAATTTTAGATACATGCAGCTACAGTGCAACTTTACTAGTCACAAAGGAAGAAACAGATCCTAATACCAAATAATTCCACTCCCCAAAATAGAGGCAGACATTTCTAACCCTTTAAATAAAAAAACAAACATCATCTGAAAATTCCCTCAGGCTTGTGGTTGACAACTTTACCTTGAGCAAATTTAAAGCCAACAAATCTAAGTTTGGAAGGTAATTCCTTCCTGTTCTTCTTCCTCCAGCTTGCATGTGGACTGAATGATGAATAGTAGTTTTACAATTATTCTCTACATGGTAACCCCAGGAGAAAACAAAATTGATTGCAAACGTGGTTTTCTCCATAAAATCAGATGAATTGACACAATTTATCAAATATAATGTTAATTCAATTCAATTCAACAATTATTTTTAGTGGCTACTGAATAAATTGTGTCACCAAAAAGGGAACCAGAAACTTGTGGAATGCAAAAAACAAGATAGGGGAGGGGTAAATAATTTATGTCCTCAAGAAGCTTATATTCTTTTATAAAAAAAACAACATAACACAAATTAAATACAAAATACATTCAAATTAAAACAATAATTTTGTCAAAGGGAGAGACAGCATTAACAATTTGGGAGGATTATGAAAGGGCTTCTATGAAGAGGTCAAAGAAAAAATACCGGGGAAAACCAGAAAGACTGGATTTTAGCTTTAACAAGATTTATCAATAATAAATTTAATCACTTTCTCAAATGAAATGATGTATTTGAAAGTTGCTTTGGAAACTAATTCAATTCAACAAGTATGTAATAAACCCATTATTTCTGAAGCACAGAGGTATGTGGGGAAGGGGGAAATTGAGAACATAAAAATAAACATTAAAAACAATCCCCTGTTTAAAGTTTACATTCTATTGAATTATAAATTACCCCTAGTTAAATGTACACATCATTTTTCTAACTCATCTCTTTGAAATCTCAAAAAAACCTCTGCATAGTAGGGTTACATATTATCCATATTATATTATGTAATTAGATATTATTACCAGAATTGAAGAAACTGGGTTGGAAGGTTAAGCAACTTGACTGTCAGGTCATACAACTATTAGTTATTTCTGTTTCTAAACTCAAATGAAATAATATATGTAAAGTGCTTTGAAAGACTCCATATGCTATATAGATGCTATTATTAGCTATTACAACTAATCCTATTTCCCCCAAAACAATCAATTTTAAATGATTGTATTATACCAAACTAAACATCTCAAACAAATAACCCAATACAAAGTATTAGTTGAATGATACACACTCAACTAGTAATCCAAACACAAAATGCCAAAAAGATAAAGGATAAACAGCATTAAATTATAGAAGGCACATGCTTTCAAAGTACACCTACCTCTCCTCCAAAAAGTACTACTAACAGTCTAATTTGTAAAGTTACACAGAAAAAAAGCAGTTTCTACAAATCAATGGAGTAGGAAACTAGATGGAACCTCCCACCAAATTGGTGTAAAGTTGCATTTTTTTCCCCATTTGAATCTTAATAACTATGATTAGAAACCAAGTGGAAAGATCCCCTAATCAACCATTTAACTTTCTCCGTTGGTGGTCACTCCTTTCATTCTTATCATCATTACCCCCAAAGAAAGGACAAGAAAGAGAAAAGGGCACATTCCTTCTTTTCCCCAAACACCATTTACTAACTATAGCTGAATCTGCCTATTTTTACGTCCAAGATATTTGTATACAATTCTCTCTTCCCTTGTAGTTATCGAGTGTCCCAAAAATAATTCTCTCAACATCCTCAAAGATTTCAGTACCTAGCTCACAGCCTTCTTTCCACATCTCCTGCCATCAATTCTCAAGCCTTTAATATTCATGTTGATAAGCACTGTAATAACCCAACACAAAATTCTTGAAATTCAGTCAACTCCAAAAATCTTCTTCCTCAACCTTCAGCCAGCCACTCTCCAATATGAATTATAATAATGATTTTAGATCTGACCATCTCTCTTATCTGTATAAGCAATTAATCTGTCCCATGTCTCTCCCATCCACATAAAATCTACTTTTCACCATCACAATGACCTCCCAAGTCTGTCCTTCCACTCACGCCTATTCTTCTACTTCATCTCTAATACTCTGATTTTACTTTCTTCTAGACTTTAGCCACTAATACTTCACTAGAGGAGGCATATACCCCCAAGGGAGTCAATGATAAAAAAAGTCCTAAATACACAGAACTATTTTTAGCAGCAACTTTAAGTCCTAAATACACAGAACTATTTATAGCAGCAATTTTTGTAATAGCAAATGACTGGAAACAAAGTAGATGCCCATCAATTGATGAGTGGCTAACCATATCATGATATGTGAACAAAATGGAATATTACTGTGTAATAACAATCAAAGAATATAAAGAAAACAAGAGAAATATGGAAAGACTTATAAGAATTTATGCAAAATGAAATAAATAGAACTAGGAAAAATATAAACAATGGGATGGAAACAAATGGAAGCAATAGTAGCAAAATAATTAAAATTGAATAATTTGAAATCATAATAACCAGGTCTTGTCCTGAAGAAGAGATAGAACCAATCTTTACAAAGCTCTGCTCCCTCCAAAGCACCCATCATCTTTGCAGAGCTTGAACACCGTATGCATAGAATACTTGCATGTAATGTGAGCCTTGTTCACTGTCCATTAGTTTTCTTGATTTCTTTTCTACTTTTTTATTATTATAAAGCATAGCTCTCTAGGAGGGCTATTGGAAAATATATGTAATGTAAAAACAAAGGTTAACAATCAAAATATAGTTTTTTTCCATTTCACTAGCTACTATCCTAGAAGCTTTGCCTCCCAACCTTCCACTATTCTCAATATATTTGTGAATCTTCATCCTTCAATAATCCCTGCTATCTAATTTAATTGCCAATTAAGTGGTATAGTAGATAGATTACTGAATTGAGATCCAGGAAAACTTGAATTCAAATCCTGCCTGAGACACTTAACTAGTTGTATGATCTTTGACAATTGTTTCTCCAGCTGTAAAATGGAGCTAATAATTATAGCTCTTCTTATTAATAGGAAGATCAAATAAAATAATGTGTAAAACATGGTTTTAAGCACTATATAAATACTAACTCAAAATTAAGCTGATTAAACTCATTCTAAATCTCATCTAAGCCTTATGTCCTTGAAAAATCCTTCTCTGGTTTTGTCTTTTTGCATAATTCCTTATTTTAATTGTTTGAAACCTATTTTCTCTTCTTTCAATCCAATTTAGACTCCTCACACTTAAAGCAGGTGACCTATGCTTTTACTTCACCTAGAAGACTGATTTAGTTTACCTTTTTTTTCTTCTTGGCTTTAATGGTTTCTCTGACCCTTTAAACAATCCATTCTCTTTACCATTATTTCTTTCCCTTAATAAAGGTGTTCCTCCAATGTCTGTCTTTGACCTTTTTCCCTTATAGCCCTCCACTGTCTTCCTTGACAATCTTTTTCATACCAAGTTACCCCTATATACTGATGACATCCAAATCTTTATATTATTGAATGAACTCTTTTCAGACTACTTTTATCATATCTCCCAACTGCCTGCAAATTTTCTGTCTACTCGTACTTATAACTCAACAAGTCCAAAACAAAAATTATTCTTTGTGGGATCATAGATTTCAAACTTGAAAAGTCGTTAGAGATTATCTACTTTGTCCTTTCTGACTAATCCAGTACTCTTTTCACTGTAACATGCATTCAGCAAACAGGTATTATCTTTTCCCCCTGTTATTCTCTTTACCATGAATATTTCTACCAACCCAACTTCCCGTGCTTGAAACTTCCATATCTTTGCTGCTTCCTTCTCCTTTGCTTCTCAACTCCAAATTGTCATCAAATATTGACAGTTCCACATTCCCAACATCACTTTTACCCATGCCCTCATCTCTGTTCCCATTCCCACCTCCCCAGTCCAGAACTTTGTGACCACCCACTTAGAAACTGCAAAATCCTCAGGATTACTCACTGCCTTTGCTCATACTAGTACTCCCTAGCCTAAAAAAAATCCTCCCTCCCCAATTCTATCAGCTGAAATCCTGCTCATCTTTTAAAGCCGGGCTCAAATATGACTTCCTCTTTAATGAAACCTTACTTTATCCCTACAGATCTCCCTTTGTTTTATAACCTACTAAAGTATTTGTCTAATATGCAATACTTAATAAATATTTGTTGAATATTGATTTCCACACCTTAACTCTCTGTATTAGTGATACAATGTTCACCAGAGTACAAACATATAAATTCAGAGGTTCTTCATTATAAAATGAAGTAATATTTGTGAAGTGTTTTGTAAACCATAAAGCACCACAAATCTAACTATCAGTAGTAGTAGTAGAAGAAGAAGAAAAAGTACAATTATCAAAAACTTATTTAAAAGAGAGAATCTTAAGTTAAAAACTTAAGCTCTCTAGTTGCTAACAGTTGAAATGCTGCATATGGTATAAGACAAGAATGGACATTTTCTAAATTACCATATGGAAAGGCCCTATTAGGGACACTGTAAGGAAGAGATTAAAGTGGGGGAGGGACTATAGTGGGAAATGATAGTGATATTTTTTCAAAAGGAATTTTAAATATCTTAAAAAACCTAGTTACTCAAAAAGTTATGTAATATATCATCTATTAAAATATACCAATGACATGAAAATAGCTGGCATTAGTATTTGTGAACTAAATTACTTGATCTTCATTATTATACCCATTTTATAAGAGTACCAGAGGCAGGAAGAAATTAAATAGCTTGACTAATATCACATGGCTAGTATGAACTAAGAAGATTCAAATTTAGTTCGTCTTGACTCTTTAAGGCTAGAATTCTCTCAATGATTACACAAAATATCTAACTTTATTTCATTTATAAAGTTAGATATTTCGTGTAATCATTAAGAGACATCAGAATTTTCTCATTAACCAAATAATTATTGGCCTGTTACAAATTCAATCTGAATTGTGCTGTGATAAGGGGCCTAGGCAAAAGACCAATCTTAAAATTCTGACACTGCCAATTAGTACCTATATGACCACAGACAAATTACTTGAGATTCAGTTTCCTCATCTGTAAAATAAAAGTTTAATTCTGAAGTCCCTTGTAGCTTCAATATTCTATGATTCTCATATAAGAAAGTAAAAATTTTTTAAAACAAGTCTTAATAAGCCAACAGGCCTACAAAAATTCTATTAGTCTACAAAATATGCATTGGGTATTGCCATAATTTGGAATCAGCCCTAAACAGTGTTTTATCTCTGCTTCTTACTCAGTTTGATCCTGGTTGAATCACTTCTCCAGTGAGAATCAACCTCCTCAGAAAAATGAAAGGGTTGGAATTATAATCTTTTTAATTCCTTATAATTCTAAATATCCACTGAGCACAAGACTAAAAGGCACAAACACTTCTTTAAAGAAAGAATAGTCAACCACTAGACTGAGATCTAAGAATAGTCTTTGAAAGCCCATGTAGTTTATCTCAAGCAAGAAGCAAATACCAGGCCCTTCTCAGCAGGAGGCTTTTTTCTGGAATTTTCCCCTTTCCTGTATCATTGAGGAAACTTTACTATTTTCCCTTCCGTGGTGATCTCCAGGGATTTCTCAAAATAAAAGCAAAGCCTCTTCAAAAAAAATAAATAAATAAAACCTTAGTCTATGAAGAAAATATAGCCTCCAATGGGTAAAGTTGTCACCACAATGGATGAACATGAACACAAGTTTTCAAAATAGGAAAGCAAGCTATCAACAACCATATAAAAATGTTCCCAGTCATTAATAGTAAGGGGAAAGCAAATTAAAACAATTCTCATGACTGCAAAGACAACAAAAATAACAAATGTTGGAAGAGATGTGGGAAGATAGGCAAACTACTGTACTGATATGAAAACTCTGAAATGGCCCAACTTAACCACTAAAGCAAACAACTGGAAATTACACTTTTTAAAAAATCAATAAACTGCACATATGACTGACCCAGAGATATAACTACTAAAGATGTATACCAAGGAGATAAGTAACAGAAAGGTGTACTACACACATGCACACCTGTTTTTGCTTGCACTCTCTCTCCATGTAAAAACACACACATTCACTATATAAATATGTATGTATAAACCCACACATATATACATATATATAGCAAAATATTTATAGCAGCATTTTTGTAATAGCAAAGAATTAGAAATAGGTATAGATTAAGAGAGAAACAGCTTGCAACATATGAAGGATATGAATGTAATGAAATATTATTGAGTCACAAAAAGTGACCAATATGATACTTAGATACATTTGAGAAGACTTGAATGAACTCATGCAAAGTCAGCAGAATCAAGAAAACAATTTACATAATGACCACAATAACTGAAAGACTTAGGCGCTCTAAACAATGAGGAGTTGATGAAATATACCTTCTGCTATGAGGAAAGAGGTGATGGAGGAAAGAAACAAAATAAAGCATATTTTGAGACATGACCGATGTGTTTGTCTGGCTTGGCTGTACTTATCTGTTACAAAGGAGATAGAATGGGATGGGCACTGGGAAGTGAAAGTAACTTTTTAAAAAAAGAACCACAATTTTTTTTCATAAAAAGAAAAGGAAAATTAAAAGACAATCAAATGTTTCTCTTCGGTCTGATAAAAAGCAAACTAAAGAGGCAAAACTCAAAAAGGTCCATTACCCAAAAGCACTTAACAATCTGAACTTCAGTTTCTTACATCTGTAAAATGGGGATAATTTAAAAAAAACAAAACACCAAAAGAATTTTTTTCATAAAAAGAAAAATTAAAATACCATCAAGTAAGTTTCTCTTCATCTGATAAGAAGTAAACTAAAGAGGCAAAACTCAAAAAGATCCACTATCCCAAACCACTTTACCCATCTGAATCTCAGTTTCTTACAACTGTAAAATGGAGATAATAATAGCGATACCTCAAAAGACCATTACAAACAAGGGAGATACATCCTTTTCACATAAGTTTCTCCTAGAAAGGCTTCTGAAAATACTGTGCTACATATGAATCCCTGGAAATGTTCTAAACTGGCATAAAACCAGTGGTGTGTTTTACAAATATAGATGTAAGAATTTTTAAAAGCCAAATTACGATTTAGACAACACAGTATCCTTTTATTGATCTCTACCGTCATAAAATGACAATCATTGTCTTAAAGTACAAAATTGAGAATGTTTGAGTTTTATTATATGACAGTCTGCAATACAGCTGCTGTATTATAGTTTGGAATTAAATTGTATCTGATAACAGGTCACTGCAAGCATAATGAATCTAACTATAATAGATATGCATTCTCTCCACCAATTTTCCTAAATAAAAAATATATCTTTAAAGCAATGGATTTTCATCAGATGAAAAGAGAAACTGCAAATTACATTTGTATTTGTAAAACACATCACTGTGGGACCTGAACAACAGACTTATACTACACAGTGTCTTAGTTTCTCAACAGTAAAGTAGAAACCATAATAATAATAAGTGAGAGGGCTGTAATGGACATAGTTGAGACCCACTATTGCTTCCAAATTACCCTGAAATACAAATGTAAAATAATGGCTAATATTTCTTAACTTTTTTCAAGCTCTTAGAAATATTTCTTACAAGGTTTCTTTGTGCCAGCAGTATTTGCTTACAGGGAACTAATAAAATGTTACAGTGCTGTCATATACTTTTATAAAGCCCTATTTATCCAAAATCCAATCAGAAAGCTCAAAAGAACTAGAATGTTTTCAATATTACATAATATCTCATGTTCATTTTAATAATTAAAGATTACAGGATCCTACATTTCTGAGTCATCAAAAGTTTAAGCTACATTTAGTATAATTTTATTGCTAAACAATTTTCATTTGTTGTTAACATTAAATATAGTACCTAAAATACTCTCTTCCCCAAGCATAATAAATAAACAACCATTTACTGTTTTTCTAGAAAACATGATTTCATTTCCTAAATAAAAATGTATGATCACGAAACTGAAATTACAATGCAAAGCAAAATGTAGGCTGGAATATTAAATATGAGCAATAATTCATTTGGCATCACTATCTTGTTACAACAAAAAATCAGTTTGAAATTTGAAGTTGATCTTATCCCTGACTATAAGTTTAAAGGTAGGAGGACATGGAGAATAACTGGGACAGCTCTTGCAAAAGACAAATATGATTAAAATGATGTATTAATACATGGGTTCTTAATCTAGGATCCATAAACTTTCCTAAAAATTTTTTTGGATAATACTATTTCTACATAACTGGCCTCCTTTGTAATCCTATGTATTAAATTTAATATGCATTGAAAAAACTTTCAGGCAGCTAGGTAGCAGACTGAATAGAGTAGCACTCCTAGAATTAGAAAGACTCTTCATCCTGAATTCAAATCTGGCCTCACTAGTTGTGTATGACCCTGGCAAGCTACTTAACCCTTTTTTGCTTCAGTTTTGTCCTCTGTAAAATGAATTGAAGAAGAAATGGCAAACCATTCTAGTATCTTTGCCAAGAAAACTATGAAGAATTGGACACGACTGAAAATGACGGAACAACAAAAAAAAATTCTGAGAAGGTATCCATAGACTACTGCCAAACCACCAAAGGGGTCTGCGGCAAGGTTACAAATCCCTGGCAGTAATACCTCCTTGTGTGCTTCTTAGCAAAATAACTGGTTTAAGTTAGATCAACTCACCTCCTTTTTGGTTTCATAGAGTAAATTCAGCCTGCCTTGGAAGACTATATTTCTAAGTGGAAGAATTGCATTAAATCTTACTCCAATGTCTTATGAGTTACCAAGGGCTCCCATTGATAGGATACACACTTTGGTATGTGTCCAGTAATTTAACATAAATCTGTTGGCCAAAGACCAGTATATCTAAATAGAAAGAAACATAGACAGACTTATCACCACACTGACTATAGGGTGATATTAAATTCATCTCCAAAGTTAGAATATATATATAAAAAGGCACAAAAATGCAATTGGAGCTCTTTAAAAATTTAAGCATATGAGTAGTTCCAGGGTCAAATGGAGTCAATTTGCACAATAATTCTATCAAAATATGCTGCCTTAAGACTGAGTTAAAATGTATTCCCTAAAGTCATATATGGAAAAGGAGAATTAAGAATTTGGTATGTCTGATCACCATTCATGAAAAACTTTTCCTTTGTCTTTCTATTTGTAATGAGGTATACAAATAAAACCAAGAGCCAGTTTTGGCCTATATTTCAGCTTAAATTTCGGGATTCCAATTCCACAGAAAGTAAAGGGGTAAGAGCTGAAAAAATGTTCAAAGACAGTGCCAGCCTGAAAAATCATAACATTAATGACTTTCCCTGCTTCTTTGGCCTTAATGTACATCCAATTTAAAGCCAGGCAGTCTGGAAATACGGTGAGAACAAACATGGATGCCATCTCCTTCCAAATTTATCCAAGAAGTTCACTGGGTACAATGCCAGGGAACTTGAATTCTGAGTTGCCTGGGTAAACAACAGAAAGGTAACAAACCCAATGTTTCTGGCCATTTCTCAAAATCAGGAAATACCAAAGTAACCAAATATTGACCCAATGTAATGGCTATGATTATTCCACTGAAACCCAGAGGACAATGTGCAAATAAATAAATAAATGACTAATTAAAATCATAGGTTAATGACCATCAAGTCCAAACCCCCAACTTTTACAATTGAGTAAACTGAGGCTGAGTAATGTTAAGTGATTTGCCCATAGCTCTACAGATAGTGTCTGACACTGGTTCTGAATTCAGATCTTCCTCATCCCATATCCTGTTCTCAATTTACATACCAATCAACTGATTTGTTATGTAGCTGTTTTGGAAAGTTTGCTTTAAATTTCTGAATTGTTACACTAAAGCAGATTTTCCCCTTTCCTTTCCACCCAATTCTTAACTATACACCAACGAAAATCTCTGACAAATCCATAGTTGTCTCTCTTCTCTGCCAAAATGCATCAGCATTTATTTTCTGTGCCAGCCAACTGGCACTTATTATATATTGTATATTACTAATTATCGCTTTAAGAGTTTATGTTTTGTAGTGCCCTTGTCTAATACACTGTGTATTCTCCCCACAGTGCCAAACAATAATATTTATTGAAAATTTATTTGCAGGGTGTATATACTTCGCAATTCCAAAGAAAAATGTTAAAAGTAATATGATGACAGTGACTATCATTCATGTCCTTCAATTGGGAATTTCTCCCCTTAATTTGTGTATCCTTCTTTTTTCAGTATTTGCCCTATACTATAGATTTCTTCCTATTGTAAGCTCTACATAGATACTTTTATCTCCCTCTCAATAAAAAGTGATTTTAATATTGCTTACATGCAAAACTTCTTTTTGAAAAATAAAAATAATTCCTCCATTTCAATCTTTTAAATGTCTTCCAATTATTTTTGAATATTCTTCCCACATTGAATAGATTCTCAATAATTATTTTGATCATGATGACAAGGCAAAAGAGCTCTAGTTATATTAACATAACCATTTTTAAATCAAGTTCAATGACACACTGCTGAAGATGTAATGTTGGAAGTGAATTCCTTAAGGTTACATCTTTCCCCTGAGATTATGAAACTCTCTCAGACCATGTGTTCTTTTCCCTTTCCAAACATGTTGACTTTTAAATTCTCTTCCCACATTCAGTTTTGATTTTTGTTGTTTCATTTTAGCCAATGTGGTCAACTGGGCCATTGGATAGAGACCTATAAACAGTTCCAGGGGGAAGGGGAAGGAGAGAAGTTAAGGGAAAAAATATAATGTCCATATTCTGGCTGTTAAGAGGTCAGCTCTTTCCTTCACACTAAAAATAGTCATGTTAAAAAATGTTTATCTTTCCAACTTAGAAAAAAAAGCATAGTTTACAAAATTATTTTCATCTTACTTCCTGATTAAAACTTTTTTTAAAATGTACTTGGTGGTGAAAGATAAACAGCCTACTGTCCATATTGTACTTTTAGTTTTCAAAGAGAAAAAAAGAGCAAATACAAGATAATCAAAAACCACAACTGAGATGTTCCTTCTTTACATTACACAGAATCACTTATTATCACTCAACACTAGGCTTCAATGCCACACAAACATGTATGTAAAAACACGTCTACAGCACGAATCTTACCACCAGTTAAAAACACAAAAAGTAGGGCAGTCCAGAATCTAGAGTTTAATTGTTTTCCTTCCAAGTAGGAAATTGGGATAGAATCATCAGTTATGACCTCAAGATCTCTGTGTTGGTTAAGGTCTGAGAATGCTTCTCAGAACTCAGTTATCACTCAACAATGATCCATCCTCTTTCTCCCTGGAGGAGGGAATTCCTGGGCTTTAACAGTTTTCTGGATACTTTCTGCCAAAGGTTAACAAATAGGATATTGAACCCTTAGATTGGGCATGTATGTGAGTTAAATTATGAATTTATCTTCCCTCATCAGCATTTAAAAACAAAGTTACACCACACAATTATTTTAAAAGCTATAAGCTATTTAAAAAGATCCAGCAATGAAGTGTTTATGTAGCAAATTGACTTTCAAAAAATTTTTTTGTTGTTTGAGCTCTTATTTTAATGGTGATCCCAATTTACTGATTGAATTATGAATCAATCACCCCCCCCCCCTTTTTTAAACAAGGAAAAGTCCTGACATTAACAACAACAACAACAACAACAACAAATCATAAGGAATCTTAGCACTTTGGAAGATTTCCATTGAATCGGAAATGGAGAGACCTATCCATTAAAATCTATGTTAAGATTAATATTTCTACAACCAAGTCAAAAAATTTTTTATCAGACTCTTCTATAACCAGCTTTCAGTAATCCAGGGGGAAAAAATGGAAGGAAAACTTTGGTTTCTCTTACCTAGAATAATAAAAACTGAATCAAAACATTTGACTTAGATAATAAATACTTTTCCTGTCACTGTCAATTATATTACCTCATTTAATATTTTGAAAAGGCTGGGCCCCATTTTGCAGATTGGCTGAGTCATAATATTCAAATTATTGCTTAACGTTACATGGTTAATAGTATGAATATGACCAAACTTTTGGTCTTCTAGTCCAATTCTACTTCCAATGCTTAAAATATCAAAGATGATTTATAACTGGCAAATTATCATAAAGAATACCATTAACATAAAGAATTAAAATTATTGTTTATATTTCTGGTTGAATTGCTTACATGGCTAAATGTAAATCACCATGTAACAATTTCAAAATCTGTATAGGTCAGGGAAAAACACATATGCAATGCAATGATTATATCATATTAATTGAATAAACTTGGAGAATAAGATCTAGACCAGCTGGATGACCTTGAGTAAACTTTATAACTCTTCCCAGCCTCAGTTTCTATAGATATAAAATGGAGATACTATCACGATGTGAAGAAAACATTTCACAAATCACAAAGTACAATGAATGGCAACTAAATGTAACCTACCATAACTCATTTATATAGTATTTTACAGTTTATGAAACACTTTGCTCACCAATGATGAGGAAAATACTGAGGAAGAGGTCCACCAAGACATGAAGATATGATTCTCAAAGATTATGAAGGCTGTGGTAGTATGTGTATACCCACACTTTCTACCATGGACAGAAAAGCTTAGGATAGTAATTACCTGGATGATGCGTGACCTCTACTTAATGTCAATATATTTTCCAAATCTCAACATAGTAGCAGTAGTTTTCTCTGTGATCATTGATTTAGGAAACAGAAAAAACAATCAATAGACAAATATTTATTAAGTGCCTCCTATGTTCTAGATGTGGAAGACACAATATCAAAAACAAAATGGTCATGTACTCAACAATATATACATAAAAGTATAGATGTAATAATGTATTGAAAATAAATAAATGGAAAATACTGACTTCAGAAATACTTTTAAATGAATTCTTATTTTATTCATCAGAATGGTATCTATATATATATTTGAAAAATAACAGTATTTATGTGTAAGATGTAACATTTGTTCAATCTAGAACAAGTTTGATTATCATATGCACTGAGTCAGAGTTTATTGTGTTGACTGATAAAAATTGACCACAAGCATATAGCTTCCTACTTCTCATAATAACTCCAGGCCTAGGCAGCCTTTTGCCTATACTTTAGGAACTGCTGACTTGCAGGAAACCCTAGCAATAGGGAGAATTGTTGGCTAAGGATGCAGTCAGCTAAGTTTAAAGAGGTTGTTCCCTAAAGTCAGAAATTTATATAACTACCTACACCAAGGTGAGGAGGGTTTGCAGTAAGTGTACCCACACTAAAGTCACCACAAATCCAACAGTATCATGAAAGAGGCAACACAATTATATTTTATTCCCAATCTGCCGATAATGAGATTGTATTTCAGAGATGAGATTGGTTTATCACACAGTTAAAGAGTGGTCAGTTTTGTGGCGCCTCAGTCCAATACCCTTTCCCATTTTGTATGGAAAAATAACTGTTGTTGGGATTCTGTTAAGAGTTTTGATGAAAGGGGTCGTGATGAGATGGGAGCCACCACTGATAGATTCCAAGGTAAGGAATTATAGCCAAACGGGTCAACTCTTTATGGTGACTTAATCTATACAGTAAACTACAAGGGTTCAAAAGAAGTTTTAAGTAGTGGACATAACTTTGAGAGACAGAGGAACAAAAGAAATTATTCATTCTCTTCCCCTAACCTTTACAAGTAGGTGTGAACAATTAAAGAGGGGCCAAAGGGTGTGTAAAAAAAAGGCAAGAATGACAAAAGTGTAAAGGCTTCTCTTTTACAGAAAGATCCCTGAGGGCAAGAACAGTCCTTCCATGGAAACTTAGTATAGTGCTTGGAATAAATTGATAGAATAATCCAAAATGTTGTCCAGTTAATTAAAAAAAAGGTTCATACAATTTAGGAAGACACAATTTACTATCCCCAGGACTGAAAAAAAAAGTTTCCTCCTACCTAGATGATAATTACTTTCATTAACAGACAAAAATATTTAAATAATGTTATTGAAATATTTTAAGTTCATTTTCTTTCTCAAATGATCTTTCAAAATGAGTTCATACTCTTATTTGCTTTGTGCAAATTTCTTCCTATTTGAACCTTCAGGGCACACATGGTAACTCTAACACCCCTGAGGCCTAAAGATAGATACACATGGGACAAGAGCATATCATGATAACTTAGCATTTTTGTCCCACAGGTGTGTGAAGTTTGAAACTGTGCAAGTGATTAGATTCAAGGAAAGGATCACTAATAGAGTACCTTTCTTTCTCTCCCTCCCCCCCCTTTTTGTTATTATTATTCTACATTTGTTACCCAGTTGCAAGTTTCCCCTGAAATATGCATTGTATATATAAAATTATGTATCTCAAAACAATGAGCATATTAAAAGTCTTAATTGTCTCACACTATACTTATATACTAGTTCATAATCTGTTCGAAGATTGTTGCACACTCTTTTTGATTAAAATATTAAAGGACCACTGCCTTTTTCTGAAGATAAGTACACATGGCCTGAGCAAAAAGGTTTCTTTTTCCCTCCCCTGCCGGTCTGTAGCTGGGCCCCTCCCCCTTTCAGGTTAAAAGTGAGTTCTAGTGCCTGCCAGTTAAAGAAAAATATCATCTAAAAAGTGTTGGGGGGGAGGGGGCGGAAACTTTGTAGAAATAAGAAATACTTTACAGATGCGATTAGGGTTTGTCTTTTCCCCCCTAAACACTGTTATTGACTTGAAATTAAATATCTAGAAACCTAACTTTTAACATTTTAACAGCAATAATACCTTTGAGACCACAATAACATACAATTAAACAGGTCCAGGGGTTGGCAACCTCCTATCACAGTGCCCCCAATTATATGTGAAATCGAACCTTTATTAAGCCAAATATCAAAACAACTGCTCAGATTAAAACTGTACAAAAGTAGCAAAGTCAAAAATAGCCAAGAGTTGTTGGGACTAAGGTGCTCTCACAAGCTTTCATAACTAACACAAGTCTCACTCTAGCAATGTAGCATTTAGGAAGGGGGTAGTAATTTCTTTGGCGGGGCACAAAATCCGGATGATCAAGCAAGGCATCTTTTCACATTAACAACGTAAGCAACAGGTCTGCAATTTTGTTTTCTTGCGAAGTGGGCAACCTTCTGCACACACTTTAATAAAAGCCACCTTCAATCTATTTCATAACATTGAACACTGTTCGCACTAGTTTGCTGAAGGGGGAGGGGAGGAGGGTGGCTTTCAAGTTACTTGACAAGTATGGCAAATTGTGCTTCGAAAAATACACAGACATGCACACCCACTAACTTATTTAACTATTTGGAGTTCAACTTTGATCAATTTTCTCAAGTGTAATTCCAATCCTTGCTGTATCTAATACTGTAGATGAATGGGATTCCCCTCCCCCACCCTTGGACTGGTGGAAATTCCACACCATCTGCAATGTGAATACCTTACATTTAGCAGTTTTCCCAATTAAAAATACAGCCTCTCAAAGCCAAGTGATTATTCCAAAAACTCTCCTCCAAACTTATTGATCTCTCTTCTCCAGTCCAAAACAAAAGGGGGGGGGAAACAAAACACACACACACACACACACAGAAACCCAAGGAGCACTTCAGGAGCTACCACATTTTGTTATTGTTCAAGCCTTAAAAAAAAATCACCACCATCTCCAAACCTAACCCAATAATCACAAAATAATCACAATTATAAGCCTTTCCTTTTAAAAAAGCCAGCCACTTTGTCCAGATGATTTAAGACAACAAAACCACATAACATACACTATAGACACTCCAGAGCAAAATGTGGGGAATCCTAAGAGAAACATAGCTATAAATCCAAGGGGGGGAGGGGGGTTGAAAAATAAATAAATAATAACCACCACCACCAAAAAGAAAAAGGAATCCAGGGAAGTTTGTTGCATGGGGAGGGGGGAGGGTTATGGCAAGCAGGGGCCAGTTGATCAGAAAATTGCAATGCACACACACACACATATAAATATATATGTACACACACTCCACCTCCCTTCCCCCCTTCTCTCTCTCTCTGTCTCTCTGTCTCTGTCTCTGTCTGTCTCTCTCTTTCTCTGTCTCTGTCTCTCTCTGTCTCTCTCTCTCACACTCTCTCTCTCTTTTCCCCCCTCTCCAAAAGGTCTAAATGATGAATAATCAGCCCTCCAAACTCACCTCACTCCAAGTGTATTAAAGGCAATGCTTTTCACTCCTGGAAGCAGCGGGGGAAAAGCCTCAACTTCTGTTGGAAACACACAAGACTTTTCTTTCACTTGCTGTACATGGTGTAACTCTTCTTTTTTTCCAAGGTCCCAGCAAGCGTTAAAGGAGACTGTAAATCCCAACTCTCCCCCCTCCCCCTCCTCCTCCTCCTCCTCCTCCTCCTCCCCCCCCTCTGCACACACCGAAATGCAAAGGAAGTCCCAGAGAGTGGGAAGAGGAAAATGGAAAGTTTTTTTTTTTTTTGGTTTGGATTTTTTTTTTTTTTGGGTGCGGAATGGCGGTCAGGAGGTGCTGCTGTTTGGCTGCTTGCGGCTCACTAATTCATTAGCAGAGTTAGTGTTTGATGTGTGTCTGTGTGTGTGTCTGTGTGTGTCTATGTGTCTGTGTGTACGAGGTGAGGGTGGGGGTGGGGGAAGAGAGAGAGAGGAGAAAGGGTGAGGGTGGAGAGGAGACAGAAACAGAAGCAGCTACCCCTCGGAGAGAGAAAAGAGACGAGAGATCCACTCGGAGACGGAGACAGAGACAGTCAGCGAGTGACCTCCTAGGGGGAAAATAAAATCCAGCACGCTGACCTGAACTAGGCAAAGAAGGGGTGGGGTGGGGAACCACCTTTTTTTTCCCCCTATTGCACACCACACACACACCCTCTCCAAAATGCAACCCCTCCCCCCTTCTGCAAAAAAGAGAGAGAGAGAGAGAGAGAGAAAAAAAGAGAGGGAGAGAGGGAGAGAGAAAGAAAAAGAAACTTAATCCACAACTAGACCAGAGCCCAGCCAACCACTACCACCCCACCCTGGGGGGGAGCCAAAAAAAATTTTTTCCCCAACTGTCCTAACATAACCAGCGTTTAGATTGTTCCCTTCTAAAATTCGGCTGCTTAAAAACACCTCCCCCTCCCCCTCTTTTGAAAATTATATATGAGCTTTGTTGTATGCAGTTTTGCAAAATATGCCCGAGTGGATGAGCAATGGTGTGTACAAATGTGGCTGAAATATATATACATACATATGGGAGAGTGAGTTTAAGGAGAGCAAGATTTTGTTGTTGTTATTGTTGTTGTGTTGTTGTTCCTAGGGTGTAAAGGCGTTCCAGACATCAAGATTTGTTTGCATTATCTTTTCTAGGTTTCAGACATTTACAAAGTATTTTTATTTCTCATGGTTTACTTTATACAGATCTAACTTCACAATTCCGTAGATCTCTCTCCCTCCTCCATGCATGGGGCAATCGCCTAACCCTTGTGAATTTAATCCAATTAAATAAATACTTCAAAATACATTTGTTATTTATTTTGCCTGATTACTATATTTTAAATAAGGTGGTGATGGTCTGATTTTGGGGGGGGGGGGGTTTGGGGGGGGAAGGGAGATAGTAAGCCTTGTAATAAGTGGCTAGAACAGTATTTAGTAATCCACAATATAACCTTATTTGATCTATTTGCCTGCAAAAAAAGAAAAAAAAAATACTTTTAAGGGGCAGGTCTCTTAACAAAAATGTAAACAAGAAAAATTCAAATGCTATATTATTATTATAAATCACGAATGATGTAAAACTATTGTGTCTACACCATCATTAGAGCACATCAAAAATATAGACTTACACAGTCTCCATAATTGTGAATCAGCAGAATGGATTTTTATTATGTATCAGTTGCAATTCAAGACCCCCAAAAGGTTTTGTTGATGTTCTTTTGCCTTGAACCTGCCCTTCTTTCCTTATTTGTCCCCTGGATTTGTACAGATTGATACTGAGGTATTACATTCAATCGAAAAAAGAAGGGTGCGATACAAAACCAATGCAAGTAAATGATGCAACATTGCCCTGGTTACATGTGCTTCCCTTCCCCCAATCTCTTACTGGTGGGAGTGCTGTGTTTTTTCCGCCTGTAGGGTCACATTGTGGTTGATTGATTCTCCTTTCGCCTTGCTCAGTCATTCAGATTTGGAAAGTAAATAACAAGTTGACATCATTACAGCTCTCTGCATTACTGTGACACATTCCTCTGGTACCACACACTCTCTATTAGCTGCGCAGCCAAACAAACCCTCCCTCAAGCCTGGGAGTTGAGGATTTTGTTAGTTGCTTTGTCAGAGAACTGAACTTGGTAAATAACTTACCTTTCTGTTTCAACTACTTAATTGGTGCCAATATTTAAATTATGAAAAATCTGGAGAAATGTTAATGTGAACCAAGCTTTCTGGCTACCTGTATAGGGATTGTAGCCAGTTTACATCAACAATACCCAGTTAATTAATAGAATTCAGCATTCACCCTGGCATTTTAATAAGGTTTGATGATAATTACTTGAATTTTTATTTTGAGGAGAATCAACAGATTTCTTTCACTGTAGTTAACCATTTATCTTTAAGACTCATAAGAAGGGAATGTTGAAAGGTTATCTGTGTACACTTAAAATAATGCTGTAAATAAGAATTCTAGCACATAAAGCAAATTCAGTTGCAGAGAAGAGTGGGGAAACAAATTTCTGGACAAAAGACCCTTGG
Source organism: Sarcophilus harrisii (assembly GCF_902635505.1). NCBI lineage: Eukaryota > Metazoa > Chordata > Mammalia > Dasyuromorphia > Dasyuridae > Sarcophilus > Sarcophilus harrisii. The sequence continues at coordinate 204,878,712 of NC_045428.1, forward strand.
GGTGGAGTGACTCCCAGGACATAACCCAAGGAGTAGACCAAGAGTCCAGGTTCTCTTACCCCAGGTGAGAAGAATGTCACAATTATCCCATGAGAAAGATATAGTAGGTATTCCCAAGTCAATTTGTTTAATTCATGTACAGTTGACCCATCCAAAAATCCACCCTGAGCTTCCCAAATATGATTGCTGACTTACTACTACTCCTCTAGTTCAAAGAAGGAGGGGGAGATAAGTCAAGTGTACTGAAAGAGAACAATTGACCATGGCCCGGTTTCTCATGTGAGTGCCCTTGTCTCAAAAGATAACTGGTTGGGAATTTAACTTAAATTTCCATAGGAAGATATTTCTAAAATGTTCCCTTATAATGAAGTAGGACATAGTCTAACCTAAATCCATCCTTCTGGAATGTTAGCCTATTTTCTTTAAGTCCTATTCTAGGTAAAAACTAGATTAATTGTTACATTATTCTACATCGTTGATTCTTCGTTAATAGTCAATTAATATAGGAAAGGACAAGTCTTAATCAAAGGGAAAAGGGAAAACAAGAAAAACTATTAAATTAAAAAACATACCTAGCCAAATGTCTGAAGACATAGTTCCTAGTCCTAATTCTACCACTAAACAAGAAAACTCATAATTTGTATAGTGCTTTCCAATTCACAAGTTCCCATATATTATTTCTTCTCCATTCCTGTGAAGTAGACAAGAAAAGGATGATTATTCTCATTTTACAAAGAAGTAAACTGAGGTTAATGTTATTTGATCATGGTCACAAAAGTGCCAAGTAAACTCATACTCAAATTGGAGAGTTAGAGGAGGGAAAAAAAAGAAAGAAAAAAGGGACATAAACTAGAGTAGGGTAAGGCACTATCAACAATAACCACTCAATAGCACACATGCTCTATAAGCCACTTCCCCTTTCCTCCATTAAAAGAACAGAAGAATCCACTAGCAACAAATACATTCAATATTCCCCCACAAACATTCCCATAAAAAAAAATCAAACAAAAAGGGAATAGGAAAGAGCATATATTAAATTTCTCATTAGACTTAGTTACAGTCTGGTTTTCATTAGCTCTAGAGCCCAATTCTCACTAGGCCTATTCTGAACTCTTTAAAACTCTTGACATATTGGTCAGTATTTTCTTTTTTTTTTCTTTTTCTTTCTTTTTTTTCTTTTTTTTTTTCCCATGGCTGGCCTGGTAGAAAAAGCATTGTAATGAGCTTTTCTTTCCAGCTCTGCCATTCATTGACCGCTGAGATCCTTGGTTTCCTTTACTGTTAAGTTGAAGAAATAATGCCTGCCTTCAGGTTCCTCTTTTTTACTGATTAGATAGATTTTAAGGGACCTTGAAACTTTGTAGAGAAGTAGGGAAAAAACTGTGCCTAAACAAGTTGTAATTTAAAGATTGATGAGCTCAGGGGAATTGAAGGCAACAGGTAATGATTGTTATAATTTACATACAAGAATCAAAGATTGAGAGACAATGGGATGTAATGGGGAAATGTATAATTTCTGAAATCTTTTCCCACTCAAAAATTCTCTGGTTATATGATTCTAATATGATTGCTTTTCCTGCATAAAATGAAAAGTGGCAGGCAACATACAGAAATCAATCTTGCTAGTAAATAAAAAAAGTCATTTGAGATATATTTGTAATGCTACTGCTCTAAGAACCAATTGTAAATAAATAAGTTAAAGAAAATGTTCTTTACTTCTTGCGCAGCGTAAACTCTCTATCACCACTGGCCAATTGTTCATACTTGATCTTAGGGCCAAGCTAACAACCAGGAGATAGGGATGAATGAAAATTTTATGCAGCAGCCTCTGGGAAATATAAGGGTTAAGTCAGAATATGTTCTTGTTTTTCTAAGGTAATAATAACCCAATTAGTAGAGGGATGGTGGTTTCATTGATTTTTACTTGATGTTGTTTATAAACAATTTTTTGCTCATAATAAGTACCCAGGACTCACCCATGTAATCAATATAAGAAACCTATGATCCCCAAATCATATTTTTAATACTGGTCCTCTATTCTAGCATCTGATTTCATCTTACAATTCTAATCCATTATGCCTAATTATACCTAGATAACTAGGTGGTCCAGTGGATAGAAGGCTAAATCTTCAGTCAAGAAAATCTGAGTTCAAGTCTTACTTCCTATGTATCAGCTGTGTGACTTTGGACAAATAACTTTTATTTGCCTCTGCTTCCTTGCCTGTACAATAGATATAATAATAACACCTACCTCCCAAAGTTGTTGTGAGGATCAAATGAAATAATATTTATAAAGAATTTTGCAAACTTTAAAGTATTATATAAATGCTAGCAATTATTATTATAACAGTTTCCAATGGAAAAATTGAAAAAACAGGAATCAGGGTGTGTGTATGCACAATTAATAAGCATGGGAATGAATTTGGGGAAGCCATCAAGTAATTCAGAAAAGAAATTTCTACTATTTTCACATGAATTGGATATATTTTCTATTTTTTCCTCTGATACATATTCTTTAGAGATTGAATTGTCAACACCAATAATTATTAATTATGCAAACCTGGAAAAGTCTCTTAATATCTATGAGCTTTAGTTTTCTTTATAAAGTAAGGATAGTAATTCTTGCATTACTTACAGGTAATGATGTTATAATTTATGCGTAAGTATCAAAGAATGAGAAGCAATGGGATGTAATGGGAAAAGTGGTAGTTTGGCCTAAGTTCAAATCTCAGCTCTACCACGTAATCTGACTAAATCTTAGTAAATTATTTAATTTTCTAGCCCTCTATTTCCCCATGTATAAGTTGGTTGGATCAAGATCTCTGAGAGCTCTAAATATATATATGTATATGTATAATATATGTTAAGTTCTTTTTAACAGCTATATAAATGTATTCTCCACTGTTATTTCTCTAAGCTTTGGTAGTTATACATTATATATCATGTATTTAAATCATACACAATACAAATAATATATGTATCAGACAGTTATGTGTATATATATATATACATATATGATGTTTCCATATGCGTGTATATGCAAATACACATATAATGGGGAAAGAAATACAAAAATATTTCTGGCCTCAGTTTTCTTATCTATAAAAAAATACAGATTAGATAGCCTCTGAGATCCCTTCCTGTTCTATGAACTCATGTTCCTATGTAATTTATCTCTGAACTAAATACTCTGAGTCTAATAACAGACTGGCAGTAGTGGGGAATGTGGCCCAAAGGCTAGTGATGAGCTCAGAGGAATTGAAGGCAATGAGGAAAAGGAAGGGAATGCCATGTGCTATGTTTTGTGCTAGAGCACTTTACATATATTCCCTCAATTAAACTTTACAGTAACTCAAAGATAGATACTGTTTTTTTAACCCCATTTTATAGTTAAGAAAACTGAGACAAACAAGTTAAGTGACACATTTAGATAGTGTCTAAGAACACATTTGAACTCAGGTCTTCTTGATTCCTTCAGGCCCATCATTTTACAGGCTATGTATAAACAGCCGTATGACCCAGGCAGATCAGATAACTCTGTTTGCCTCGGTTTCCCCATCTATAAAATGAGCCAGAGAAGAAAATGTCAAACTACTCCAATATCTTTGCCAAGAAAACCCTTAATGGGATCATGGAGAATAGAACAAGATTGAAATAACTCAACAACAATAGCAAAACTCACACCACTGAGGGATTTGTGGAGACTTAGGACAGTAAGTGATTAAAACAGTATGCATGATGAATGATTTAAAAACACACACACAAATAAAGTTTCCACGTTTTCATATGTTGCATATTTAATGTGTAGAAACTCTGATTTTGTTTTCTTTAGCATTGTATAAGGAGTATAACAATTTTTAAATGGTCATTTTTATTTTGAGTGACACCATTTTCTTTTTTTTTTTTATTTTTGTGAGGCCATTGGGGTTAAGTGACTTGCTAAGGATCACACAGTTAGTAAGAGTTAAGTGTCTGAAACCACATTTGAACTCAGGTCCTCCTGACTTCAGAGCCTGTGCTCTACCCACTGTGCCACTTAGCTGCCTTGAGGAACACATATTTTCAACTTGAAGAAGGATATTTGATTTGTCTTTTCTGTTGCCATCTCAAAGTTTAATGTATAACTTCAAGCCTTGCCACTGAATACTCTCATGGAATAGGCTATGATGTTATAAATAGTTACTCCACAAAGATGATCGCCCACACACAAAAGCACGACAGCACATTGACAAAGAGAAGGCAGCAGGTCCAAGAAAATCATGATCGAATTAAATGCAAGTGAAATATTGCACTTTTCTCCTGGGTCTTTGTAATGAATTCCTGTTTATTTGTTTGCACCAAATTAACATTCATTTCATGTGACCAGAAATGTCATATACAAATCTTGAATCCTCTCTAAGAAAAAAAAAAGTAAAGAGAGCATCTTGAGACTATTGAGATTATGAATGGGGTTTGGCACGTTGCTAGGAACAACCATTTAAAGAAGAAAGGGGGAAAATGTACACACAAAACCTTCATCAGCATGCTCGCTGTCCAGTTGCACTGGTGCCTGGCTGTTTTTAATAGATTCCCACTATTAAAGAAATTATCTCACTATGCAGAATAGCACATCAGTAAAGAGTGTTTTATTAAAGTGTAAACTGTTTGCTCAAGAAAGAGAAGTCTCACTTAGGAAAGGGGTTCTTGGATAACTAAGATAATTGTTTTGTAGATGATGGGAGTTCTGAAGAGTTTTGAATTTTTAAGTGTTAATACCATTTACAGGTGTTAAAACACTTGTAACTCAAAGAATTCTAGAAAGGTGGGACTTCTAGAAGGGAACTTGGAGATTCCCTTTTCTTATCATCATATTTAATTATAATTTGTTAATTTTATTTTTATTATAATTATCTTATGATTTTATTAAATTTATTGCTTTTTATCATTATATTTAGAATGTCTCCCTGTACATTTAAGGTTTAATAGCTTAAAACTATATGAAGACTCTTGGGACACCTTATGTGCTAGGAGATAGCATAATATAGCCAATTACCAGTTGGCATTAGAGTCAGGAAAACGGGTTCAAGTATAACCTATGACATATATTTGGTTATGTGATCCTTACCTAGCAAGTCACTGCAACTCTAAGGGTTGCAGATAATGTGCACATCTGCATTGGTAGGCGAAGCTCCCTCAGGAATGAAATCAGAAGTCTAAGACAAAAAAAAAATTACATATATATGTATGTATGTATGTATATATATATATATATATATATATACATGTACACAATACATATGTACACCTATTTTATATATTATGGCTCTAGATTATACTTTTACTTAGATCTATAATCCCTTAATATATAAGGAGAAATAATGATTGAATCTTCATATTCTTCACATTTTCTTATATTCTTGTTATGTACAAAGAAGAAAATCAATTTCATTTTATTATTAATGGGCTAAATATTTCATTAACAAGTCTAAGCAATTTCTCTCAGGATATCCTCTTCTTTGATGGATACAGTGATACAATGTCACAACATAGTGAGGCTTTGGAAACCAGCTCTGAATCTGTAGTCAGACAAGATCTGAATTCAAACTTCCTCCCACATTTAGCATTGGGACTGTGAGAAAAGTAGCTTTTCTGAACCTATTTTCTCTTTTGTAAAATGAGGATAAGTTTAAATACTATACTAAGACTTCAAGCCTAGTGCTCTTATCTATGGAGCCACCTAGCTAACCCTGAGCCTCCTAGCTGCCTGTCCCATCAAGTTACTTTGTATTATTTTGCATATATTTTGCATTTACTTATCCAAGTATGAATTATTTTTGCCCAGTGGAATGTAAGCTCCATGAGGGCATATATTTTCACTTTTGTCTTAATATCCCCAGCAACTAATACAGTACTTAGAACATAATACTGGGTACCTAATAAATACTCATTAAATTGGGCTGCATTGAATTGAAAATCAAATGCAATAACATGCCTGAATCACTATATAAATTTCAACTTTTATTCAGTATGTGCCTTTGCATTCTAGAATATAACTACTGAAAAAGAATAGATTTAGCAATAAGTCAGTATATCTTCTCCTCTTGATTCTTCCCTCCCTTGTCTCCAACTACACTGTCACAGTCATTATTATCATAAATGTCTGAGACACCATACTTCTATTTTTGACTAGAGCATTATTAGGCATTCTCTTGCTTCTACAAAACATTTGAAACTAGAGATGGAAACGGGGAGGGAGGAAGAAGAATTGTGGACAAAAAGATGAGAGAGATTTAAAAAATGGGAAGCTGGTGAAATTTTAATAACCATTTTTGACATTTGGTTTTTCCCCACCCACAAATTAGACCAAATCAATTCTAGAAGTGTATAATATTGCATCAAGAGAAATCTTTCTTGATGATATTTTGGTTACATCTTTCCAGTTTCTATCATTGTGCTCTTCTAGTCTGCAAAGTGCAGTTTAGTTTCTGCTATTCTTTTGCACTGATCCTCAGCAGCAGCTGTTGGTTTCCATTTTCTTTATATAGTTAAGGTGTAATGTGTATTAGTAGTTCTGGGCAACTCAGCCCCATTTGTAACATAACTTCCTGTTAAAGTTTCAATTTTAAGGGTTTTGTCTGACTGAGAATGACACATAAGATCAGTGTCTCGGATGAACTAGCCCCATGCTGATTATGACATTAGGTATGAGGCCAGAGGTCGCAGCTGTACAGGAGTTGGAATATTATTGTCTTACAGACCTCTAGCTTACTTTGGCTTATTTTAGGTTTTCTCAAGCCAACAAAATGATGCATGGGTTTTGTATCTATTTTCTGCTGTGAATCTATAAGTGAATTTGCTGCCAAAAGAGCCAAAATCTTATGATGACTTTCCAATTGGTTGTCTAAGCAGGTTTTTTTTTTTTTTCCTAAAATAGTCTTTGTTGTGTTGGTGGACAAACTATGAATTTTTCATTAACGTAAGTTGCTAGGCTAAGTATAGAAGCTCATCACCAGTGGGTCAGTCACTAGATGATGAATTATTTGGCCTCAAAAACCTATGAGACAAAGAAAATCACAGAATGGCCCTCAATCCTGTGACAGTAGGGATCTACCAGAGAATGACATATGATATGTATAAAATGTTTAAAATATGTTTAAAATCTAATTTTTAGACTATCTATATACATCAATTCAATTATTTAGAACTTTCATTATAACATTGTTATACAGTAATATATGAATTCATATACTATTGGAAGATGTGAATCATACAATTAATAATTGGGCAAAGTAGATAGTGCTGGAGACCTGAAATGAGGAGACCTGAGTTCAAATTCTTTCTCATATGCTCACTAGGTGTGTGACCTTAGGCAAATCATTTAACCTGAGTCTGCTTCTGTTTCCTCATCAGTAAAATAGGGATGATAGTAGCATCTACCTCCCAGAGTTGTTGTTAATATAAAACGATATGCTATATTAATAATAAATTATAAGAAACACTTTACAAATGTTGAATCTTTATAAATACTATTTATTATTATTATTACAAATACTAGCAATTCTATCTTGGATGAAACCAAAGGCATGAAAAAATGCTGAAAATAAAAGGATAGCTGTCAGGGTTGCTTAGGAGAGGCACAAGAAAGAAATTAGTGGAATTGGTTTCCTTTTGTGTCCAAATGCAGCAAGGAACCACATTTCATAAGTTACTTGGTCATCTTCCCTGGTAGACTCATGATGACCATAAGCAAAATGACTATACTGAATATGACTGCAGTGTATAAAACAACACTATTGTAAAAAATGAAAATGTAGGGAAATTCTATAAAGAATTTGATGAGATCATCCAACCAGCTCAACCCACACTTTAATCTTTGATGACTCGAATATAAAATGGAAGTAAGAGGGAAGATGACCAAAAAAGACAAATGTGGTTAGGGTTTAGAAACAAAAGAAATCAAAGGCTTTAAGTACTCAGATATGTGTGTATTTCATGAACATTTTCTAGAAGAAAACTGGATGTCCCTAAACATGGAGAATACCTAAGAACCACAAAAAAATGAAATAGCCACATAAATCACAGACATTTAAAAAGTATTTATTATGAGTCCACTATTCTGCTAGGTGTTGGGGGAATATATAGACAAATGTGAAACATTTCCTGCTCTCAAGAAGCTTATGTTTTTTGGTAATAAAATATCTATGTACATGTCACATATATTTAATATGTAATGTATATTAATTATCTGCATTATACATATGTTAAACATATATGTATAAATTATAACATGCATATAAACACAATAGATACATAATAAATAAAAGATAATTTTTGATGGAAAGGCACTAGTATCTTCAGAGAGAGAAGGGATCTGGAAAGGACTAATGTAGAAGGGAGTACTTTAGCTGAATTTTGAAAAAGAATTGGAATTCTAAGAGACAGAGATGAGGAGGAAGTGCATTCCAAGCATTGAGGGTAACCAATGCAAAGGTATTGGGACAAAAAATGGAGTGTTGTGTATAAAAAAGATTAATTGAAAATAAAGCATGAACATGAGACATGAAAAAGAAATATCTTGTAATAAGGAAATCTTAATAATTACATAATAATTACATAATAATGTAGAGTAGGTCAGAAAGGGCTTTAAATATTAGAAGATATATTTGCTCTAAAGGAGTCATTGGATTTGATTAAATAGGAGAATGACATGGGAAGACCTATACTTTAAGAAAATCATTCTGGGGTAGAATTTAGAATGTAAAATTTTAAAAAAAGTTCAAAATTGGTTTAACATATAATTTGAGGAAAAGATTTTCATTTTTTTTTAAATAATGGCTTTTTATTTTCAAAATACATGCAAAGATCGTTTTCAACATTCACCCTTACAAAACCTTGTGTTCTAAATTTTCCTCCTTCTCTTCCTTCCTACCCCTTACCTTAGATAGCTAGTAATCCAATATAGGATAATATGTGCAGTTCTTCTACACATGGAAATATTTTTCATCAAAAGGATTTTATCATGTTTTTATTCCAACGATAAGAAATTTATTATTATTTTCTTAATTTAAATTAAGAAACACTATATATTGTTTTCAAATAAACAAAAAAAATCACTGGCAACTAGCTGTGTAAAGAATGGATTGAAGTGAGCAAAGAACTGAAGTGGGGGAATCAATAAAGAAATTATTGCAAAAATCCATGTGAGATGTAATGAGGGTCTGAATAAGGTAAGTGGTTGTGTGAATCAGAAAAAAAGGATAGATATTAGAGATATTATGGCAGTACAAACAATAGATTTGGTAACTGATTTAAAGAGACAGTGTAGTAAAGAGACAGTATTAAAACTAATTTTGAAATAAGATGCCCTGCAGCCCTTTTTGTAGTGGCTAGAAACTGGAAACTGAATGGATGTCCATCAGTTGGAGAATGGCTGAATAAATTGTGGTATATGAAAATTATGGAATATTACTGTTCTTGAAGAAATGACCAACAGGATGATTTCAGAAAGGCCTGGAGAGACTTTACACTAACTGATGCTGAGTGAAATGAGCAGGACCAGGAGATCATTATATACTTCTACAACAATACTAGATGATGACCAGTTCTGATGGATCAGGCCATCCCTCAGCAATCAGATCAACCAAATCATTTCTAATGGAGCAGTGATGAACTGAACTAGCTATACCCTAGAAAAAGAACTCTGGGAGATGACTAAAACCATTACATTGAATTCCCAATCCCTATATCTATGCACACCTGCATTTTTGACTTCCTTTCAAAGCTAATTTGTACAATAATTCAGAGTCTGATTCTTTTTGTACAGCAAAATAATGTTTTGGTCATGTATACTTATTGTGTATCTAAGTTATATTTTAATATATTTAATATCTACTGTCATCCTGACATTTAGGGAGGGAGTGGGGGGTAAGAGGTGAAAATTGAACAAGAGGTTTGGCAATTGTTAATGCTTAAAGTTACCCATGTATATATCCCAGAAATAAAAGGCTATTAAACCAAAAAAAAAAAAAAAAAAAAAAAGAGAATAATAGCACCTATTTCACAGGGTTGTTGCAAGAATTAAATGAGATAATGTGAAAATCCCTTTGCAAAACTGAATAAATACCATTTATTATTTAAAAAAAAAAAAAAAAAGAAATAAGATGCCCTGGATTCAAATCCTATTTCTGTCTCTATTTTTTGTGATCTTGGGCAAGCTTGGTTTCTTTGTAAAATGAGAATTAGCCTCTAGTGTTCATTCCACCCTGTGATCTGGGATCCTGTATTTGTAGGCGAGTAGAGTTGGTTAGTAAGGAGAAGAGAATGATATCATGATTGTGAATCTGGGAGTGGTGACTGGAAGGAAATCATCATCTGCTCAACATCTGGAAGGAAATAATCATCTGCCCAAAAGGGAGTTAATTCCAAGTCAACAGTTTATGTACACGCAAACCAGTAAAACCAAAGATCAAAACCAACATTATATCCAGAGACATAATGACTCCATGCTTGGTTTCTTTGGGAATGATGAACTTCCTAGATGGTTCCAACTATATGGTAGTTAAGCACATGGTGCTTTAGTGTGATACAGAAAACTCTAAATAGTTTCTTGGACTTCCCTTGATCCATTTTAGCTCATGTCTTTAATTGTGTCTGTTAAAGGGAAAGATTGCTGGCTCACTCTATATTCCTTTGAGTGTTCCATGTATCTCTGAAGCTTCTGGAGTGATAGAATACGACCTTGCTCTACTCATTATGGTATGATGTTAATTTCTCGTACATAGCAACTATTAGTAGAGAAACTTCATTAGGTCAGTTTGTGCTTGGACCCTTATCTTTCTTTTCTACTTTTTGCTTCCTTTCCTGAGGAGGCTACCAAGCTCTAATCCCAAGATAAATATATATATATAGCTTTTGAGGTGACTTTGTGGGTTTGAAAGATTTAGCAATCTTCTGAGTGATACAAACTGGGTAGTAAGCAAAGATTCTTCTTCAGAGATATCACTGATAGGATGAAGAAGAGTTGTTTAGACAGTTCAGAGCTGAGGTGAAATGTGGCTATGTCTGTTTAGTAGATATATTATAAAATAGTTTTTGGTTTAGTTTATGAATCCTGCTTTTTTAACAGCATTTTATTTTTTCCAAATACATGCAAAGATAATTTTCAATATTCACCTTTGCAAAACTTTTTCTCCCTCTCTTCCCCCCTCACCAAGACAGCAAGTAATCTGATATACAAATTAAATATGCAATTCTTTTTTAAACAAACTTTTTATTTTCAAAACACATGCATATATAGTTTTCAATATTTATCCTTGCAAAACCTTGTGTTCCAATTTTTTCTTCCTCCCTTCTCCCACCTCCTCCTTTAGATGGCAAGTAATCCAATATATGTTAAACATGTATAATTCTTCTATATATGTTTCCACAATTATTGTGCTATGTTCAATTCTTCTAGATATATTTCCATATTCGTCATGCTAATCAAGAAAGATCAGCTCAAAAGGGAAAAAATATGAGAAAGGGGAAAAAGCAAGCAAACAACAACAAAAATGTGAAAATATTGGGGCAGCTAGGTGACACAGTGGATAGAGCACCAGCCCTGAATTAAGCAGGACCTGAGTTCAAATGTGGCCTCAGATACTTATCACTTCCTAGTTGTGTGACCCTGGGCAAATCACTTAATCCCAATTTCCTCAGGCAAAAAAAAAAAAACCAAAACCAAAAACCAATCAAATAAAGAAATACAAAAGTGAAAATACTGTGCTTTGATCCACATTCAATCTCCATATTTCTCTCTCTGGATGTCAGTGGCACTTTCTATCACAAGTCCATTGGAATTGCCTTGAATCACCTCATTGTTGTAAAGAGCCGTATCCATCATAGTTGATCATCACATAATCTTGTTACTGTGTACAATAATCTCTTGGGTTCTGCTCACTTTGCTTAACATTAATCCATGTAAGTCTCCAAAGTGTTTTTCAAAATGATTGTGCCAATTCACAACCCTACCAACATTGCATCAATATGCTTGTTTTTCTGTAGCCTTTTTAACATTTATCAGTTTCCTTATTATATTAACTTTGGTGTGAGGTGGAAATGACCATAAGCATTTAATGATTTATCCTAGGAGCTTTGAGGTCAGACTTGACAAGCCTAAGAACGAGAACAGAAAGCTTCTTTCCCCTCCTATTGGAGGCTAGAGCTTCCATTAGGACTGAACCTGGTCTGTTCTATAATCCTTGGTCCAAAGCAGAAAAGCCCAAAGTGGAAAAAAGAGAAGGATAAGTTCTTTATACTTTTGGATTCAACAATGGTTAGGGAGAGAATGAAATTGAGGGACAGGAGAAAGTAAAGCTTAGAAGGCAGTGCCATTAGCAAATACAGGAGCTCCAATTATATCTATTTATATCTGATTATATATGTATTTTAAAACTATATTTTAAAAAGATGTTGATTTTGAAAATGAGAAATTTATATGTCAAAACATGACTACTTATCACAGTTTCTTAAAGAGATTTAACCAACATAAAACTAAACTCTACCACACCTAAACTAAACTTTACCACCACAACTAAAGATTCCCTAGACCATCTCATTCAAGAAACCATCTTGCTAAGTAGAGAGACAAGGCAGTTGCTTTTGCTGGTTTAGAAAGCAAGGTGATTTGTAAAATAACATAGAGGAGGATAGCATAAGATTAAAAGCAATGCCTCCTCACAAAACAGAGAAAGAGTAAAAACAAAATGAATTTGTAGGGGAAAAAGAAAAGGCAATGTGGTTCAGTGGAAAGAGTGATGGATTTGGAATCAAAGGACCAGATTCAAATTCTACCTTACCATTTAGTATCTATAAGACCTTTAGCAAATGAGAGGGTTGGAATCTATGACATTTAAAAAATGAGGCTGAGAAGAGACAACAACAGACACAGAATGGAATAATTTGGCAACATTTTATGGCAATCACTTTTCATAATTGTTCATAGTGGTTGCACAACATTTGAGCTATAAAACCTGAGAACCTGATGTGCTATATGCTGAAAGAGAAATTTTAGAAGAGCAGCTTCTAACTGTCCAAGTACTTAGGGAAGAAATTGTGCTGGGGCAAAATAATTTTAAAATAGTTTTAGATCAATTTTCTGAGTAAATCAGAAAAGGGAAGTTACTAAAAAAATTAGACAAAATTGTGAATAATGTTTTTAGGGAAAAGAGTGATGAAGATGTCATTAACTATGAATCCATATGCCTATTTTCTTATCTATTTAATATCTTTATGAGAATTATATACTCATGTATCAAGGGTATTCTTGATTTTTAAAAAATGAAAAGGGAATAGACAGACTTTCATTTAAATGTTTCTCTGGCAAACTATGCAAAAAAATGCATATAACTCTATAGACCAAAATAAAATCTAAAAAACTTTATTCCAACAAAATATTTCCCATGCATACATAAAGATTATATGAAGTTCCTTGATAAGTATAATTCCAGAAATAACTGTTAAATGACCCTCTGATAATATCAATCAAAGCATAGAACAAAAAAATATGCTAGTTGGAAGTATCACAGTTGTTATAGAGGATGCTTTGAACAGAGTTCAAAGGGGAGAGAGATTCCTGATAGGTGAAATCTTTCATGTGTTCCTTTATGTGGATGATATTGTGCTGATTACATCAAAATATTAACAGAATCCTGTTTCTTTAACAGAATCTTGATCATTCCAAAGAAATTTGTCTAGCAATCCAAAAAAAGAAAAAAGAAGCTGAAGCACACAGACAAGATTATGACATATAGCATAGCAATGAATTAGTCAATCAGTGCATATAAAAACAAATGCCCCTACAGGTGAACAATGAACTCAGAAATTTGTAAAATAGTCAATGAACTAGATTGCATCTGGGAAATTGTGCAGTGATGATTCAAAGTTGTTTCCTAAAATGTCTCCTCCACTACCAACATCAACAAAAATTTTTTAATTCCACTAATTCTGCAATAATTCATATGGTTGGAATAAAATAAATCACTTATATAGTGTTTTAAAGTTTACAAAAAAAAAAAAACAAAAAACTCTATCATATTCTTATGTGAACTATGTTAGTATCCCCAGGCAAGAAATCCAAGGTTAAACAACATCACAGTTACCCAGCTATTTAAGAGTTAGAGGCAAGATTTCCTGACTCTTCTATATCATACTGTTAAATCATACTAGAAAGTATGGAAGACCAAATATTAAGGAAAAAAAAAAACAGGGACAGCAAACAAGATGGTGCAGTGGATGGAACAATCTCCCTTCCCTCCTTCCCCCCCCCCTCCCCCCGGTCAGGAGGATTTCAACTCAAACTGAGCCTCAGACACTTAACACTTACTAGTTATGTGACCCTCAAAAAAACAAAAACGGAAAAAAAACCTAGAATTATGGATGAACCAAAGGACAGTGATGATGTCCATGGTGGATTTGTAAAGTAGCCTATAATGTATTATTAACAATGAGAATATTTGGTCCAGAAACAGCATGAAAGATACTATCAAATAATGCATGATCAGAATAGAAAGAAGGCCAGTTTTATATATATATATATAGATAGATAGATAGATATAGATATAGATATAGATATAGATATAGATAGATATATATAGAAAAGAATCTCACATGATTAGTCAGATGCATTATCCATGAGATGTTAAAAAATGTAGAAGAGGCACATTTGTGACAAATTTTTTTTTCCTTTTTCTTTTCTTTTTTTCCCAATGGGAAGGAAAGAGGTGAAAAGAGAAAATAGATTTATGCTAATTAATTTTTTTTTTAAATTAAGAGAACTGAAGGAAGGCCTCCAACAGTTTGGGCAGATGTTCTATTGCAGAACATGAACAAGAATAAGGATGTAGAAGGAGATGGAATAAGAATATAAATGAATGAATTAATGATTTATTAAAGGCTTACTATGTATATTATGTATGTGTATATATTACCATGTCCCTTCATGATTATTTCGTCTTTGGGCAGCTAGGTGATGCAGTGTTTAGAGTTCCAGGCCTGGAGTCAAACAAGATTCATCTTCCTGAATTCAAATCTGAATGCTGACAATTACTTATTACTCTGGGCAAGTTTCTGTGCCTCAGTTTCCTCATTTGTAAATTGAAACAGAAATGGCAAACGATTCCAGGATCTTTGCTAAGAAAACCTGAATCACAAAGAGCTAGACATAACTGAAACGACTGAACAACAATGTTGAATATGATCTTAGACAGTTAGTAGTTTCATTACCTTGGGCAAGTCACTTAAACTCAGTCTCAGTTCCCTTACCTATAAATGGGGATAATAATAGTACCTACTTTCCAGAATGATAATCAAATGAAATAATATTGGTATAGAATTTTGCATTTAAACCACTATATAAACTCTGCTTCTTATTATTTGCCAGGTACTGTGGATAAGTGTGGAAAGTTATAATAATTAAAGGAGCATCTTAAAGAATATATGAAAGTATGGATTGTTCCCAAGAAATCTGGGCAGACACTTATCCTATCTATATAAAAGTCAAAATCTTATGAAAATTAGAAACTTATTTTTTCCAGATGAAAGTTGGAAAAATAGGGAGAAATGGAAATTGACAATAGTGTGACTAGGAGATTTCTTGCCAAAAGTCAGAAATCTTTTTTGAAAAGAATGCTGCCCCAATTTTATACTTCTCTGGCGTGGATGTGACTGTTGCCACAATCGATTAGGAAAGATAAGCCAAGAAGCTGCTAGAATTAATGGGATAATAATATTTGTACCACCCACTTCACAGGGTGGTTGTGAGAAAAAGCATGTGGTAAACTATGAAGTGCTCTATATAAATGTGAGCAATCAAAATAATAATGGTTCCTAATAATTCACCCTTAAGTAAGATTAGTACAGCATCATCTTATCTACCATCTTGGTGTTGCTCACTTTCTACAGCTAAATCAGCTAGTTCTGGTTAGGCAGAAAACAAGTGTCAAAATTATACTTAAATGCTTAAATTATACTCCCTTCTCACTTTGCCCTCTTAGAATACTGAGTCATTTCAGTCATATCCAACTCTTCATGACCCATCTTGGGGTATTCTTGGGAGAGATATTGGAGTGATTTACCATTTCATTCTCTAGCTCATTTTACAGATGAGGTAACTGAGGCAATCAGGGTAAAATAACTTGCCCAGATTCACATAGCTAGTGAGTGCCAGAGTTGAACTCAGGAAGATGAGTCTTCCTGACTTCAGGCCTGGCACTCTATCCACTGTGCCACCTAATTACACATGTCACCTTTTACCAAAACCATTTCCTGATCCCCCTAGCTGTGTTTTTTCCTTCCCTAAATTGATTTATTTACTTTATCTATATAGATATTTAGCTAAAGTCCATCTAATCCAACTATTAACCATGTCTCCAGGCAAATATAAACACTTTGCAGGAACCATTTTTTATTTTTTGCCTTTGTATGTTCAGGCATAGTTCATTTACTTTCATGGAACAAGCACTTAATAAACATTGGAAGAACTGAATTGAATTGAATCAGTCTGACATCAGGAGCTATGTCATGCTTAATCTCTTTTTAGGATCTGGTGGACATTGAGTAAGGAATTTTGAGATCTTCTTATGACTGACAAGTTTGTCTTGTGAATTCAAGGAGTTATCTGTGGGTTGTGTTGAATAAATCTGATTTTTGAAGTGATTTTAAATACTGCCCTTAGTTAACCATTTTCCTTTTTTATTTTTAATTTATTGACTTTCCCTTGATGGTATAGTGTGCAAATTTATCAGTTTCTTGATCTTATAAAAATATGACCAAAGCACTCACAATCTCTTACTATCATAGTGCTATCTGATTGGCTGAGAATGAGAATGAGATTCATTATAGAATGTACTAATGAATTCCAACAAAGGGGTACATGTAAGTAAGAGAGCCACAAAATCTGCTTAGATTTTCTAGGATAAAAGATGCCATTCTTGTCAAGGGGAAATAGACATACTATACTGGAAAGCAATCCCAAAATTAGGACTGAGAATTTGTAACTAGAAGAAAGGATTAGAAGGTAAATCCTCTGGTCTAGAAATGGAGAGTTTTGTTTTGTTGAAGTCATTCTTCTTATGATTCTACCTGATTTTTTTCCTGAGTTTTGTATTTTCTTTTCCTTTATAGATAAATCTTATAAACATACTCTTGCAGGCTGCAATGTATCCTGGGGTAAGAAAGGAAAGAGAGAAATAGGTTTTAGAAATGAGCATTTAGAAATCTGTGGCAGCAACAGCAGTGGAAAGAAAATAAGGACTGGTGATTAGGGATTACCTAATTAACCTGGGAAACCAAGTCAGCTCAAGGGCCAGGAAGGTTCGGGAGGCTTTGTACCTCAAATTATGTTCAATGATCAAGGATGTTAACAAATCAGTGAAAACCTTAGGGGCCAAAGGTTAAGGTCTCCTGTTTAGATTCCAAAGAGGAGCTGGTGCCCCTCAGGAAACTGGAATTGTTTCAGGACACCTAAAAATTCAGGCTAGATCCTCCATAATCCTCCTTTGTTAAAGACAAAAAGAAATGCTTTAAATGGACTTCTGAACTCTTCTGTATTTCCGGTAACAAAGAAGCCTTAAGACCTTAAGGATGGTGCATTTGGGGAATGTAAAACAATTGATGTAATTAGGAGAGAAAAAAAGAAAAGGCAGCTTAAGGTATTGAAAAAACAGAACTTGGACTGCAATGTGGGCCACATTTCTTTATTACAGACAAAGGAAGATTGTGACTAGGCTGGTCAACAGAAGCACAAAATAATCCCATAGGCATTTTCCTTGCTCTGATTTCATATGATCACCAAGCACCCTTATGGTCTTAATTTGGTTTCCCACATAGACTTCCCTACTGAGGAGATAATGTGCTGACTGGCTAAGCAAATATTAAACTGCTTGAGCAGCTATATTTCTCATTGTAAATTACTAAATTGATTTTCTGGTACAAATCAATCTCATGTGAATTTGAACAGCGTGAGCTAGTTTATCTCATAGTATAATCATCACTGGATAAGCTGACCATCAAGGTTCCTGCAGAATTCCTTAGAGACCAGAGGACAGAAGAGTAAAAGCTTTGGGGCCATTTCTGACAATTACCTATTTTCCCTAACTTCTGCAGCCATTACTACTGTCTCTACTACTACCACCCCACAACTACCACTTTATGCTTCTATATGTAGCACTTTATGGCACAAACACCCCCCCAACTCACACAAGGATGATTTCCCCACCAACAAGCTCTCCAAAATATAAGGTACTCTGTGGTACACTGCCCCAAACCACAGATCATGGGCCCCCTTCAATGGGCTTATTTTTTACTAGTTGGCCAGGGGATATAACTGAGTCAAAGCAAAGGCATTCAATGAAATAGCATAATAAGGGAATAATAATAATAGAACTTTTCCCCAGTAGAAACACCCTGACAAAAGACATTGAGGGACAAACTCATAGGGAACTTATATAGCTATAAGTGTGGAGGAACAAATCATGTCTTTGATGCTGCAGGGTTGCCAATATTTTCTAGTAATGTTATTATACTGCTCCTGCTGGGCTTGTTTATTGATGGTTTCATGTGGTGTATAGTCACTGCTGGGTGTTGATCTTTGCTGGTCTCCTAGACTCACGGCTAGATTGTCCTTTGTTGACCTTATGGTCACTGTAGTCCCTGCCAGACATGGTTCCCTTTAGGCATGAGGTGGTGGAACTTTTCTGTATTTCTAGCTTCTGGCTTTAGCTTCTCCAGCACTATATTTTCCCTACAAGAGGAAGAAAGAACTTTGACATCTTTTTTTTAGCTTTAAGCCAAGAGGCTAAAGCTACAGCTCTTTTATAAAGGCAGACTTCTCATTTACAAACATAGCCATCAAGCATGGGGAAAAATTCTTAGCTGCTTTTTTTCCACTATAAGCAGACTGAGTATCCTAGTCATCTGAACCTCAGCAGAGATAGGCTTTCCTCTACAAAAGGAAAGTTCTTGCCCCAGGGGCCAAGCTCCTAAAAACCCAGAATAGCCAACCAGATAAGTAATGTCTGCAGTCATTAATCTATTTCTTGACTTCCACTTCCTTCTCACCAAGACATTTTCTGTTAGAGCCTTTTTCTGACATAGGGTTATTCTAGTATCAGGAACAGCTTAGAATTGGAACTTGTAAACTTTTGGGACTCTCCAAGTGGTTGTATTTAAGGAAAATCTGATTGCTGTCTCCCAGTCTGAGATCTGTCATTTCCTGTCTGAGTTTGGGTCTGAGCACCAGTAAACTACTCTTGGACCCAGTCTCTGCAGCTAGCTGGGAAACACTGATTCCCTCACAATCACAGAGTGACAGAACTACAGGTTGCCCTCTGGTCTGGGGTTTTTGTTCTGGCTATTTCTCCTTAGGCTTCAGATTGGGCTAAAAGCTAGATCCTGGTTGTTCTCAGTTATATTTGGTATTTACTTCTGAATTTGTTCTTCTCCACCTAAGGCCTTCCTTACCTTGAAATACCGGCTTTTGGCACAGGTCTCCTTCCTCATCTCTAGGTTTGTTGCTCAGAACTGGACAGTGAGTAACAAAGTGGCTTTGTACAGCACACACTATCGTGGACAGATACTGTCTCCAGAATCCACAGACTTCTCAGTCTCTCTTCCTATGTCAATCAGGGCTGGAAAAGTGACTGTGACATTTTCTTCAATTTTCCTGTCAGCATTCAGTTTCATATGTTTTCTGGATCTGTTTAGAGGAGTTTTGGGGTTGGGGGTGGTAAAAGCATTTTATATATTGCTTTAAGCTCTTTTGCCATCTTGGTTCTATCTTTCCCATATTTAATTTTAAAAATCTGGTTAAGTGATATCTATAATGTTCTCCTTCTTGTCTACCAGTTTAGTAATATAGTCAAAAAAAGGAAATAAATCTAGTTTGTCATGACCTATTTTTCATGAAACCATGTTGGCTCTTTTGTTAATATTTCCTTTTTTCACATGTTCAATGAACCATAACTTTATAATCCATTCTATATATAGGAAAGTGATTCAAATATATAAGAACAAAACCATTGCCCAATAGGTAAATGACAAAAGGATTTGAACAAAAAAATTCTCAAAAGAATAAAAAGTTATCAACAATGACTTTAAAGTGCTCCAATTCATTAACAACAAAGAAATGAAAACTGAACAGCTCAAAGATTCTATTTTATACCCATCATGTTGGCAAATTTGATAAAAAAGAAAATTATAACTAATACAAAGGCAGTAGGAAGAGAAGAACCATAAATGACTTCTGGTAAAGCTATGAACTGGTTCAACAATTTTGGTAAGCCATTTCATACTATACTAAAAAATACATGTATGCATATCAAAAGTCAACTCTGTATACTCTTTGGCCCATTGCCATTACTAAGCATATCTATCATGAGAGTAGATCAAAGGAAGAGGGGAAAAAATCCAGATAACCAAATACACACACACACACACACACACACACACGTATATATACCATATAGGAAAAAACAACCTAGAAATAAGAGTAACACATCAATTGACAAATGGCTGAACAAATTATGGTATATGAATGGACATTTCCAATTGGATTCCCTTTAGGTATCTCAACATATCCCAGGCAGAAATCATTTTTTTTCCTCCAAACCCCACCTTTTTTTCTGAACCTTCCTATTATTGATAAGGGCACCATCATTCTCCTCAATACCCAATCTTAATAATCTATTCCTTACTCTATTATTTAAGCCATACGTTCAAAGAGTTGTCTATTTTATCTTTACATCTCTTGTATATATTCCCTGTCCTCCACTTAACCAGTCTCTAATCTAATTTAGACCCTCCAGATTTCTTACCTGGAATATTTTAGTAGCTTCTTAATTGGTCTCCTATCCCAGGTCTCTCCAATTCATTCTCCACACAGTTGCTAATGTAATTTCTCAAAGTGTAGGTTACTCCTCCTACCCACCCCAGAATACATATAATTTCACATTCAATTAAGTTCCAGTAATCCTTTATCACCTCTTGGAAAAACTCCTTTGGTTGACATGCAAAGTTCTTTACAACCTGGCCCCTTCTTAGCCTTTTTAGACTTCTTACCCTCTGCTCCCTTCAAAAATTATTATCAAGCCATACTGGCTTACTTATTGTTCCTCACATAATACTGTATTCCATATCCCATATCTGTAGCTTTGCACTGGATTTCCCCCTTTTATTGGAATGATTTTCCTTATCAACCCCATTTTTCAGAATCTCTGGCTTTCTTCAAGAATTGGTTTAAACTCTGTCTTCCATAAACCTTTCTTGGTCTTGCCAGCTGCTGATGTCTTCCCTTTATTTTATATCTAATCTGAATGTATCTTGTGTGTAGATGTTGTCTTCCTCATATTAGAATGTGAGCTCCCTGAGAACAGGAAGAACTTGGAAAAGGATTAGTGCTTAATACTTATGTTAGTGCCTAATAAATGCTTATTGATAGATTGATTGAACTCTACTATTGATCTACTGCTGGTAGAGCTATGAATTGGTCCAATAATTTTGATAAGCCATTTTAATACTATACTAAAAAAATACATTTATGCATACTAAAAGTCAACTGTGTATTCTCTTTGGCCCATTACCATTACATTACCAGAGGTAGATCATACATTTACTTCCATAAAAACTATCTATCTGACTGGGGTCCATGCCTTGTAATTTTATCAATTAGATTGGGGGTAAGGAAGTTTCTCTTAATTCATCAAATTGATCAAAGACATTTCTGATCACCTCTCTTTCATTTTTCTCCCTCTATCTATTTTCACCCAAATGTTCTCCACTATATTTCTTTACTTTGGTTCCTGGATTTCTTCACATTTGTATACCTTCTTAATTAACATATTAATAAATGGACAACTATGTGATGGAGTGGATAGAATGCCAAGCCTAAAATCAGAAAGACATATTTCTGAGTTCAAATCTGGCCTTAGATACCCAGTACCTAGATGATCCAAGATCACTTGACTTTGTTTGCCTCAGTCTCTTCATCTGTAAAATAAGCTGGAGAAGGAAATGGCAAATCATTCTGATAATCTGTACCAAGAAAACCCCCATGGGGTCAGCAAGAGTAGGACACGACTGAACAACCATAACTATTAATTAATATATAATAACCAATCAAATATAATTTAATATTTATATCATATATTACTGTGATAAGTAATTAATATATAATATCCCTTCTCAACCCCCTTTGACTTTTTATGCTTCCTTTTTTTTTTTTTTTTTTTTTTTTTTTTTTTAAGAGCTGCAATATTTTATTGCTTGTTTCAGGCAATACATGTTCACATTGGATCTTTCCAAACTTTGCTATTAAGTGCACCTTGTTTAGTTTTTTTTAATTTATTAAATAAAACAAGCATTTCCATAACACAGCATAATAAAAAGATGATCGTACATGAAACTGCAAATTTATATCCATGTAGAGATATATTCTACTTGTGGTTTTCATCCCAGGTCTTCTGTGATGCTTAAATATTTAAGTGATATTTGTCTTCTTACATTAAAATGTTTTGCATTAGGATCTCTTGTGTTAGTTGACTTCAAGATTTTCCACTTAAGAATTATTGCATTTATAGTATGGCATTGCTAGTGTTAACACTTAATCTTGCCTATGAAACTTCTAATGATTAGATTCAAATCAAATTTTGATCAGACATTTCCCACTTATGCACACAATTAAAGCATTTTTAGGTTTCTGAAGGATTGTTTTAAATGATTTGGGTTATTTAATGCACAATTCTTCTGAAATTATGTGGGATAGGATCAGATTAAAAAAAAAAACAAAACTAGAACAAGATGAGAATTTTTTTCATGCAAATATCACTTTTCTAGTTGAGGTTCCAAATTCTTCTTTCTAATTTAAATAAATGCTATCCTTGAATTATCTGCTAAGTTGAATTGGAAAAAAAAAAGTAGCATTGCTAAAATATATGTAAGTCAAGTTCAAAAGTTATATAAATATAACAGGCATAGAAGTGTGGGCAAGAGGACATAAATTACAGCTGTTATTTTAAAACTTTCTGAAGGAAACCCAAATGGAGGAATCAATGAAAATGTCAGTAGATACCCATTTAAATGCTGGCTAGAATCTTATCGTGGGTTTCAGGCTTTCACACTAAGATCAGTGAAAGCACATAATATAAAATAAATGACCCCAAATTTCCCAAGAAATTGAAATACTTATGTCTTAGAAAAATATTTTAAGATCATGGCTGTGTTTCCCTTTATGTGATAGATGGGTTCCTGAAAAGTTATCTGTAAGCTGGTTTTTAAAATAGCAATAATAGTAGCTGACATTTATATAGTACTTTACAGTTTACCAAAGGTTTTCATGTACTTTATCTCATTTGATGCCTATAACAACCTTATAAGGTAGATATTTTTTTCCCCTTCCCACTATCCCTTTATCCCCTTTATAAATGAGGCAATTGGGGCTCAAGTAGAATTGCTTAAAAGACTTGCACTTAAGGATAGAGACTGGACCTGTGATTTCACTGGAATAGAGAACTCCTAAGTGAGGAAGCTCCTTTTGCATTTATACAGATCAGTTCCTTCTAGATTTAGGGAATTGCTTGAGCACACGGGCAGTATGTATAAAAGGTCCTAATCATGTTTGTATGACTCCTAGGCTGGCTCTCTATTTCTTATGCCAAGCTGCCTTAGTAGGTACGTCATAAATATTTGTTGGATCTTAAAATTTTAAATTTGTTGAATTGAAAAATGCTTAAGGACACAATCTGGTAATAACTAGTACACATCCCAAGGGAATTTACTATTTAAATAAACCATATAAAAGAAATCTTCCTTGTATATTTCAAATAATCATCTCCTTTATCTGTTTTATACATTTAGATTAATTAATTGATAAAAATAAATAGAAAGGATAAATGAATAAACAATAAATAAATAAAAAGAAAAATAGTTTTTAAATGTTTTATGTGAAAAAATTAGACAATTAGGAGTTGGATTGAGAGCTCTCAATTCCATTGGCTTTTTTGGAACTTTGTCCCTTTCTATCCCCCCTTACTCTCCACTTGAAATCTAGAAGGAACTGTTTGGGAATTAATCATTGTAGGAACTCTGACATTTGGATAAGTAGTATCTTTGACCTTGAAATTGCTTTGGCCTTTGAATGGCTACAGAGCTGCTGGTCATATGTTGGAGACCTTGGAAGTCTGAAGATTTAGGAATGGATTTTGATCATTTTATTGAGGAGCTAAGACTACAATTATTATGAACATTAGACTTGGAGCTAGCGGGGAGCCCAGAGGTCATCTAAGCTAATTGTTGCTTATAGGTCAATATTTAGTAGTATTAAATATTAGTTACTTGAGTTACACTAACTTACATGGTGTCAGGAAGCTAATATAAACAAGATCATAAAACCATCTGCACAGCACTCTTCATGATGGGGTTTTCTTTGCAAAGCACTTTATGATGGGGTTTTCTTTACAGGATTACTGGAATGATTTTCCAGTTCCTTCTAAAGCTCTTTCTACAGATAAAGAAACAGGGGCAAACTGACTTGCCGAGGGTCTTACAACTAATAAGTGTCTGAAGCCACATTTGAACTCAGGACTATGAGACTTTGTGATGTACTTTGTGCACTATGGCAAACAGGATTATGTGACTTACTACTGTGTTTGAGTCCAGATTTGAACCCAGAAAGATGAGTTTCCCTGACTCCAAGCTTGGAATTCTATTCACTTGGGAGAACTAGGCCATGGCAATGTAAATGAAAAGAACAACAAAGCAAGCAAAGTGGAATGCTGTGAAATTATCATGATTAAGCCTGGCCCCCAAAAAGAACTAGGAGAAGGTATCTTCCCCAATTCTTTGCAGAGGTAAGATAATATGGGTTTGGAATATTAAATACATCAGACTTTTTCAATGATACTTTTGTGGAACTTTTTTTTTTCTTTTTTATTCTTTTATATAAAGAATAGCTTTCTAAGAGGGAGAACAGGGATAGATTTGATGAAAAATATAAATGATGTAAAAACAAAATATATCAATACAAATTTACTCTTTGAAGAATTAAAAAGAGATTTCCTGACTCTAAGAGGCTCCAAATATCTCTTTTCTTTTTTCCATTTGATAGTATTTTATTTTTTTTAGTCACATGTGATGATATGCATTTTTGTAAGGTTTTTGAATTCCAAAATTTCCTTCTCCCTCCCTTACTTCCACCTTCCCCAAGACAGCAAGCAAATTAATACAGGTTATACATGTATATCATTTTAAACATATTTACATATTAGTTGTATTGTAAAAGAAAAATCAGACCAAAAGAGAAAAACCATGAGAAAGAAAAAAGAAAGTGAAAATAATATGCTTCAATTCACATTGTCAGTTTCCATAGTTCTTTCTCTAGATATGGTTGGCACTTTCCATCTCAAGTCTATTATAATTGTCTTTGATCAAATAGCTCTTTTTTTATACAAAAATCTATTTGTGATATCTTTTGTTATTAATTAAAACTGTAGAAAGTTAATTAATAAGAATAAAATATTACAAAATAGAAATTACATTTCAATCAATTAAGCAACAAACATGTATTAAATTTTTACTATGTATCAGACACTGTGCTATTTATTCACTGGAAATACAAAAAAAGGTAAAAACATCATTCCTGTCCTCTAAGGTGGGAGAGAAAAAAAAAAAAATATATATATATATATATATATAACTAGACACATACAAAATATATACAGAATACATGGAAAATAATCTTAGAAGGGAAGGCATTAGTAGTGGGGGGAGAGGGTCTGCTGAGACCCTGTCCTGAGGCTTCTAGGAGGCCAAGGACCCAAACAAATAACTCAACCAAAAGTTGGTCTGAGGAACACACTACTGTTGTGTGAGAAACAATGTAGCTGGATCATAGAGTGCATTCAATGCCTGTTTTGGTTGAACAGCCTTCTCCTTGATGACAAAATAAATCCCTTTTTTGTTAACTGTTGAATGATCTGAGTTCATTTTTTTCCTTCTAATATTGAACCCAAACTACTGGGGGACAGGTCTAAATCAGTCACAAGCTTGAACTCAGGGCCAGAATATAGACCCTTTAGAGTTCCCATGTATTTACCAGAACCTATTAGAACTGGGAAGAGCAACTGCTATATGGGAATAGCCCTCTGTCCTTGTTACACTTAGTTCAAGTACCATCTTTTTTGTTAACCTTCATATATCTCCCCTTTCCTTCCTTTCCTCCTTCCTCCCTCTTTTTCTATCTTTATCCCTTCTGTCCTTCCTTTTCTTTTCCTTCCTTCCTTCCTTTTTTTCTTCTTATCTTTCATGGGGTCTGAAGCTTATATGTAGAGCTTTATATACAAGAGGCACTTAATAAATGTTTTTTGAAAGGAATAATAATATTAATATATTAATTATGTTAATTAATATATATTAATAATATATAGCACTTTAAGATTTACAAATTACTTTACAAATATTACCTCATTTTATCCTCACAACAACCCTGAGAGCTAAATTCTATTATTATTCTCATTGAGGAAACTGAGGCAGAGAGGCGCTGACTTGCCAACAGTCACAAAGCTCATGTCTGAAGCAGAATTTGAATGAAATTAAATTAAAATATTGTGTTTAAGTATGTTTATTATATGTTTAACACTACATGTATGGTACCTTATGTTTTTGCATTTTTCATCTGTAGCTCCTATCTCCCCAACAAGATTGGTCTCTCAGGGGCCTGAATAAAATACCATGTTCTTTTGATTCCCTAATAGTTAGCATAGCAGCTTATACATAGCTTGTGGGAGCAAAAAGGCCGTGACTGATCAACATTCCAAGGATGGATATTTATTTAATTGTGATAGGATTGCATCAGAAATTAGTATGGGGGAAGTACTTAGGCCAGACTTAGAATTTTATATCTTTTGGAACCAGGAATCAGGGACAGAGCCCCAATATAGTAATCCCTTCTACATTGTGGGGATTAGAGGCATGGCATTCCCACAATCTGGAAAAATCCATGTAAAATTTTTTGGTCTTCCCTTAGTACTAGAGAAGTCTGAATTTTATCTCTTTCTTTTATGTGGTTGTTTATAGTAATTTAAAATACAAAATATGTTGATATACAATATTATACATATATTTATTCATTTTTGAGTTCCTAAAGTTTTTCTGTGTTGTCTGCTGGCCTTCTCATATTGTCTGAAGCTTCTGCAAGATTCCCCCCAAATTCTCATTTAATTTCTTATGCTGAGCTGCAATATGTCAAAACTGAGATGGGGAAAGTCACAATGTAGAAGGGATAACTATACTTAAAACCTAGCCTTGCACAAGGCAGAAGTTCAATAAATATTTTTGAATGGGTGGATGAACTTCTACCAAAAAGAGGAATGAGAACATTTCTTTCATTCAGCAAAAAAGAGCACAGCAGAATATTTCACTTGTTCCCTTTCCTCCATCTAGATTCCCAAAATAGCCAAGAGAAATCATTTCAAATGTACACATTGGTAGGAATCTATATAGTATGAGGAATGCTGGGGAAAATAGTACCATTATTGCCCACTGCTGTGAAAACGAATCATCACCCTTATTTGCAAAAAACCTCTGAGGCAGAAACCAAACCATATCCACCCCCTATGCCCTAGGATCAATAAATAAAAATCACTTAGGAAATAAGCGTGTGTAAAAATTGCCAGAATTTATTATATAAGATCCTAAGAAGCAGCCCTTGAACTACTAGTTCTGCCACCTTTCAGAAATTCAGATGCTGACAACAGTAGCCTGGGGTGCAAGTCAAGGAGGACAACTATGTGTAGAAAAAGGTCTTGCATTTCCTCCTTAAAACTAAGGAGCGAATTCAGAAAATACCCAAGGGCAAAAATATGAGCAAGTATGGTATTAAAAACCCTTCAAGAGCTTTGTGTACTCATACAGTGTCATTTTGGTTGAATTCAGCAAAAACAAACAACAAACATCAATGTACCATAGGTGAATTTAGTGAAAACGATCAATTAGGAGATTTTACCTGGTTCCAAACAGTTTGAATCTGTGCATTTTCCATTTTTTAGCCTGTTGTTCACATTCTGTACAGAGGATCTAAATGTGGATTGGAAAGGAAAAATGTGCCAGAGTGATACGGTTCTTTATAATTACTTTGCCCAGATTCTAAATGATTTTTTAGAAACGGATACCTGTTCTAAGATTCTTCCTTTTCATCAAAGCAAACACAATTTTTGCTTTCATTGCTTCTGGACACTTCTAAGGTAGCTGAATGGTGCAGTACATAGATTATTGGGCCCAGAGTAAGGAAGATCTTAGTTCAAATCCAACCTCAGACACTTATTAGCTGGTGTGATCCTGGGCAGGTACTAAGTTTTCTCAACTATAAAATGGGTATCATTACAGCATCTATCTCACAGAGTGATTGTGAAGATCAAATGAAATGATATTTGTAAAGTACTTAGCACAGTGCCTAGCACTTGCTAGGTGCTAAATAAGTGCTTATTCCCTTCCCCTTTTTATAGAAGTCAAGCCTTATTATAACAGTCAAAATATCTGTATAACTAAAAATTTCAGAACCTTGTGGGGGGAAGTTCACTTATTTTCAGAGTTGGAGTAAATAATCTCACTATAACTCATGAATGTGATTGGCTTCTAGAATTGGTTAAAATGAGCTTGGGTTTATAGCAGCAAACAGATGAAATGTCAGATTTCTTTTTTTAAGTACCAAGTCTGATTGGAATAATAATTACTGACATGGCACTTTATATTTCACTAAATGCTTTGAATACATTATCTCATTTGTTCCTCAATGTCAGCTTTGTGAAGTAATTACTACTGTTATTATATAATCACCATTTGATAATTTGTAATAAATAGTATAGTATCATATGTAACATATAGCAATAACAGTATTAGCCAATAAATGATTGATTGATATAAAAATGTAATAATAATATCAATCCACAAATGATTGATTGATAATACTAATAATAGCATTATTTGCATTTTAAGAATTGCAAAACTTATAAATGAGGGTAATAATAGCATCTTGTTACAATTATCCTTATTTTTATAGATGAGGAATTTGAGCCAAACAGAGGTCAAATATCTTGAGTATGAGTTTGAACTCAGGTCCTCCTTGTGTCTAAGTCTACTACCCTATCTAATATTAAACCTATCTACTGTATCACCTAGCTATTTCTAAGATAAATTGAAGTGTAAAAGGATTAAGTGAATTGACCAATAAGTATCTAAGGAAAGTCCTTTCTGATGCCATATCTAGTGCATCTTTATTATCTACTTTATTATATCATATCATTTTCTTATAATATGTCTCTAATAGTCACAAATTAGAAAGTATTTTTTTCTTTTGATTCATTTTATTAAAAAAACCACAATCATGATTAAATAGCTATTTCTGGACATTCTTCAGAGATGTGATAAGTCACTGTGATTGGTAGTTTCTCTTCCTGTTGGTCTCCATGTTCAAAAGATGCTGACCCAATCATTTGAAGAATGATCTTGGTACAGAATAACTGGTCATTATTATAAACATAGGAGAAAATGAAAAAGTGAAATGACAAGTGAAGCCAAAGACTTAATGAAGGACTAATGAAGTGAAATAATAAACTGGGTTTTAGAGCAATTCGTTAATATGTTTAGAGCAATTCTATTGCTAAAAAGAAACAAAAGACACAGAAGGTGCTTGAAATAGTTGTCGTTCTAGTGTCTTTGAGATTGGTGAAGAATGGGAGAATGAAGTCTGATAAAGGTAGGATTGGGCAGCTAAAGCAGGCCTGGAGTAGTCCTGAGTTCAAATTCTGCTTGAGACATTTATTAGCTATGTGATCCTGGGCAACTCACTTAATCCTCTTTGCCTCAGTTTCCTCATCTGGAAAATGAGCTGAAGAAAGAAATGGCAGACCACTTCTGTACCTTTGCCAAGAAAACCTCAAAGGTTGGAGAGTTGGACACAAATGAAAATGACTGAAACAACTACAAGAAAGATGGATTAGAGAGGAAAGGTGAGAGCCAAATGTAGATCTTGAATCAACACAGAAAGGTCCTTCCCTCCTCTTGTATTCAAATTTACTGAACTCTTGGGACTTTGAGAAGATTTGCTAGCTAACTGCTTGCCAATAGTGTTACATAGGGGATTCAAGCAGCAGGAAAAGGTTAAATCAGTTGACTTGTAAAGATTCTAATTTGCCTATATCTCATTTAGGACCTCTAAGGTACCTACCTATCCATTTATCAACTAGGAATTATTCCAATTTCATAAAATAATTCAAAGCAAAAATTTGTCCTATGACCAAGGGAATAAATCTTGGGTGAACTAAATATAATCTAACTTTGAACAATAGTCATACTTTTTTATTTTTAAACAGTGGATCTTCCTTTTCCTTCTCCCTTTCATATTTTCTACCACTTAAAGAGAGAGCCATCTCTCTAGTGATCAGTACTGACAATAATTTGAACTGTCCAGCTGCAACAAATTTAAGGCAAATTAGCAAGGGGACCAAACTCTCATAAACTGGGTACAGTAACATACTTGTCCTCTCAAAACACTGAATTCTTTGTTCTCCATGCTGAATTCACATCTCTATTATTGTCCCAGGTAGGGATTGAACTCTCCCCCCCCCTTGTCTTCCCTCCCTCCCCCATGTTTCCAGTCAGTCCCTCAGCTCAGCAGCCTGTATCCTTGGCAATTGACTTCATCTCTTCAGGACCAATTTGGTGAAAACCTTGTGTCAACGATCTCCCTCAGCCCCTGCCCCAACAGGTGAGGTTAAACTCTTTGCAATGGAAATCTTTCAGCCCAGGAAAGGTGTCATCCTAACCCTACTTCAGGGTGAGCCTGGAAGGAACAACAGATTTGATGTGTTCTCTGGCCAATGAAGGAAAAATCTAATTGACATATTTTCTTCAAGGTTTTTTTTTTTTTTCCCTCCTATCCTTTATTATCCATTTTCCAGAGTATAAAATTATTATCTCTGAATGGCATAATGAATTCCTTCCCACCATAAATACTGTATTTAGGTTTATTAACATTTGGAAACTGCTGGTAATGGAAAAATTGAGTCACATAAAAAGAGATACAAGATAAGTAGCTCTGAATTTAGCACCATTTTGTTGAGTACCATAGCATAACCTGTTGACAAAACAGTCAGACACTTTGGCCTTGCATAACCTTTTCTGAAAACTCTCAGATGAAAATAAAGCAGTTCCCTTCTAAAGCAATGAAAATAGGCTACAAAAACAAATATAGTACTTTCCTACAGGTTAAAACTTGCTCTAATAGGGGCTCACAATGTACTAAAAATTTTTTTTAAACAGAGAGATGACTAAAAATAGAGAGCAAATGTAAATAATCTGGGATTTTTTTCTTTTTTCCTTTTGCTAAGTTATTTTGGAACAGAGATTTGCAAGTGGAATAGATGACTAAATAATAACTAAAACTAATCTTTCTCTTGATCTAACCTCATTACATTCATAATTTAAACTTCTTAGCAAAGAACTATTGAACTATGCACTTAGGTGTTCTCTGTGTCCTGAGGAAGAATGAATAGTCTGTCTAGGTAGACTTTCTGATGTTCTAGTAAGGAGCAGCCAGAAAAGCATAGCAGTGGTGCATACATGGAGAGATGCCCCTAACCCACCCTCACCCTTTCCACACATATTCATACAAAGAGCTGGCCTAGTGAAGCAACAAAATAATGTACTTGGCAGCAATCCAGTGCCCTATGAGGAGCAGATTTACTGAGAGAAGAATGGTAAGAAAACTAAATGACATCTAACTAAGGTCCTACAACATTAGATGTATTCATCGCCTCTCAACTCTTATTTCTGTGAATGTACCCTTCATAGGGTGACCCTGCTGCAGGCTTACTCTACCACAAGATGTGTTGATTTGTGAGGGGATATGATCTATTTTTATCAGGTGACTTTTTAAAAACAAATCTTACATGAAGAAATGAAATACCTTTACTTTAAACTAAATGCATCCTCCGAGTGGACCAGGAAGAAAGCAAATACATTGATTGGGGCTTAAAAGCTATTGTTTTGAGACGATATGAACCCACAAGACTACATTTTTTTTTTTTTTTTTTTTTTTCCAAACCTCTTGTTCCAATGGCAGGATGACCAGTAGATGTTAAATATATTAAAATATAACTTAGATACACAATAAGTATACATGACCAAAACATTATTTTGCTGTACAAAAAGAATCAGACTCTGAATTATTGTACAATTAGCTTGTGAAGGAAATCAAAGATGCAGGTGTGCATAAATATAGGGACTGGGAATTCAATGTAATGGTTTTTAGTCATCTCCCAGAGTTCACAAGACTACATTTAACTTTATGTATCTTCTCACCACTCCCCTCAGAAAAGTGGTAGCTATTATGGGGGTGGGGCATATTACAATATCAAATAGAATTCTTCCCTTCTCCTTCCTCACCAAGTATGGGACAGATAATTTATTCCTACGTACAAAAGGAATGCTTTAAAACAAGACACTCATAAGCAGGCAATTGATAAAATAAGCTAAAAACAGGATTCAGTTACTTAATTTAAATTACTGGTTTAAGCAGCACTTTTCCCACTAGCATGTGAGTTACAATCTCTGGGGATGCTAATACTTAAATCTTATCAGAACATAAAGCAGTTTGCAGAACTGCTAATTAGGCATTTTACATTTCACTTTAGTTTTGTACTGTCCAAACAAACCCTAGTACATGTTTGATGATAAAATAGACAAGTTTGAGCTAATCCTCTTGTTTTTCAGAGTTTTAGCAGTTTGCATAATGACCAATTTTAAGGCATGAATTTTAAGTATTGTTGAATAATATATATGTGAAGAAGTTTGCATTATTATTTTCAACATGTACTTATGCTTGTTAAACAATTTTTTGGTCCTATCTCAGATTGTTTAGAAGGAATAGAAAAATTAAATCCATGAAAAGATCAAGATATGAGATTCAAATTAATGCTGAGATTAGGTCATAATGAATTAGGAACAGCTAAGGGACAGCTATTATGGGACTTTCAGACTTCAAGATCATAGACCTCTATAGGGATATGTGGTCATGTGATTGAAGATGGGATCTAAGATCATAATTGAGAAGAAGTGAAGAACAAGTAATGGGAGTTAATAAAGTTGAACTAGGAGGGGACACCAACATATATATGCTATTTAGTTTATATACATATACATATATATTATATACATATGTGAATGTATATAATATATATGTATATATATATAAATAATAAACTTATCTGAACTTATCACTCACATTACTTCCTTAAAACGCCTGACAATTCATCAATACCACAATTGTTCACCTTCACATAAGGCTAAGACGTGGTGCTAAAGAGTAAGATTATGACCCAGGTATCAAACTCTTTGAGAAAGAGGGAGAATGATGTGGGAACTGTGTAAGGAGTATGCTAGGTGAGAAGAATATATAGAATTTGTAGATTCTATATGAATGAAATTCAAAAGAAGAAAGATTGCTTAGTGATAGTGACAAAGCAAGTATGGAAGTGAGATGGGGAGCAAGGAATATAACTTCTTTCTGTCCTATATTTGGGGATCTAAGAAAGAGAAAGGGAGGGAGAGAAAAGGGGGAAGAGAGAAAAAGAAAGAAAGAAAGAAAGAAAGAAAGAAAGAAAGAAAGAGAAAGAAAGAAAGAAAGAAAGAAAGAAAGAAAGAAAGAAAGAAAGAAAGAAAGAAAGAAAGAAAGAAAGAAAGAAAGAAAAGAAGGAAGGAAGGAAGGAAGGAAGGAAGGAAGGAAGGAAGGAAGGAAGGAAGGAAGAAAGGAAGGAAGGAAGAAAGGAAGGAAGGAAGAAGGGAGGAAGGGAGGGAGGGAAGGAAGGAGGAAAGGAAGGAGGAAAGGAAGAAAGGAAAAGAAAGAAGGAAAGAAAGGAAGTAAGAAAGAAGGAAGGAAGGAGAAAATTTAAATAATGATGGAAATATTTCCACTTTTCTCAAAAAAAGATATATATACCCCAAAGTCAGTGGAAGGTGGGAGTTATGAATCTGTTCAAGTCTTTTCAGTACCTGTCTCTCTCAGATTGTGAACATCTCACCAAGCTAATTGTGATTCTCTTCAGGATCTCTTATCTCTTCATTTTGTTTACACTGGTAGAACTAATGAGAAGAGAACCCAAAATTTTCCTTTCTAGGATATCTGATCACCTCTGCTTATGCTCCTTTTAAAATTCTTGTGCCCTCTCCTGGCTCAGAGTGAATTTGGAAGAAGACATGATAATATGGTGATATGATCATACTCTAATATAATCAAATTTAAATGTAAATACTTTTCAAGAGTTCTCTCTACCATATGCCCCAAATATCAGATTTCCTGCCGGCTAAGGACTTAATCTTTATTGTCTTCTTTTGAACAAAGGCCTGGGTTCCTGCCTCTTTCCTGACCCATAGCTTAGATCTTCTGATGAAAAGTAAAATTTGCATTAGACAGTTCAGGGACTAGCTGCTCTCTGATAACAGACTACTTTTTTTTTTTTTTTTTTTTTTTGTAAGACACACTATTACCTTTTTAACTACAATTATTTAGTACTAGTGTAGAAATAAAGTACAATAAAGATATTATACTTCCTTTAAGGAAATGCTATTTTTCAATTAGGCGATTGGTAAAAATAAAGATGTAATTGTTGCTCACCCAAGTTCATGGACCCCCCTGAAATCTATCCATCCACTTGGGAATACATGGACCCCAAGTTAAGAACTCTTACTTTAGAATCTCTTTTTCTTGCAAATTAGGGAGGAATAAAGTGTTTAGTGCTCAGTCCAGGTATTTGGTCACTAGTTATCAAGTACTTGTTAAATGGGATAGAAAACAGTTTATTCTTCTCATCCTGAAACTGTGCTCTTGACCATTCAGGTCTTGAGGTCGCCTTGTAAGGTGGTTTCTAAACCCTTCATTGTTGGGACTGCACACAGCCTAGTACTCTTGTGTACTTAAAGGTGAAAAATAGTGCCAATCAACCCATGTAGTTTAGCTAATGAGCCAAATTCTTTCATTATGCTGAAGGCCTATAAGGTCAAGTGAACAGGACTATGTGGGGCACACAGGAAAGTGTTGGAGGCTAGAATAGAATTGTGATTTGCATGTGCTTAAAAAAAGCTTTGCCTTACCAAATTCCTTAGAGCAGAACTTAACCTTGAAAATATAGATGCATTTGCACTCATTAGAAAATGCAGTTATTAAATACTAAGTACAAAACAATCTTCTTGTTTATACTATAAATGTACATTGGAGCCTTGTTGAAAATCCTTATTTTCAATTACGAGCTGTTTTTAAAGTACCTCTCACAGTGCACTGCAGACTAATCTAATTTGACCACTGAGGGGAAGGGAAACTGTGCAGGTGAACAATTGTGGTATTGATGAATTGTCAGGAATTTTAAGGAGATAATGTAAGTAACTCATGTTCAAATATGTTAAGATTACTGAAAGCATTGAAGAGGGAAAAGTAAGTCTGTGTGAAGTGCTATTAAATAGAAAAATGGTGTGCTGATCACATTTAATGTATAATGTTTATTATAACAATCAGTTGAAATGGGTAGTTTTTTTTCCATGCACTCAATTAAAGTGTTACATAGGACTTTATTATCATTATTTTCATTTGAAAGGTTTTTCTAAAATTAGTTCTGGATTCCAGGATGACTCTTTTTTTTTGACATCTATGTAATATCATTGTGAATGTTACAATAGTTAGAAAAAAATGATTTCATTGTTTTCTGTGTATTTGAAGAGAATTTTAAAAACCTGTTTCCACAAGGAAATTAGTTGATTTTTCCTTTTACTCCTTTTACTCCCTCTCAAGTACATCTCAAAAAGGTTTGAGCATATCTAAATTCCACATTTCTGATTTATTTGGAAAGTCATCTTTTAAAAACAATTAAATCAGATCTTTCATTTATGTTTTTTATTTTTTATTATAGCTTTTTATATACAAAACATGTGTATGGGTAATTTTTCAACATTGATCCTTGCAAAAATTTCTGTTTCAACTTTTCCCCTCCTTCCCTCCACCCTCTCCCCTGGATGACAGGTAGCCCATACATGTTAAATATGTTAAAGTATGTGTTAAATATAATATATGTATACATATTTATACAGTTATGTTGTTGCACAAGAAAGACTGGATTTATAAAAAGGGTAAAAATAACCTGAGAAGAAAAAACAAAAATGCAAGCAAACAATAAGAGAAAGAATGGAAATGCTATGTTGTGGTCCATACTCATTTCCCAGTGTTCTTTCTCTAGGTATCTAGGTATGTTCATTACAGAACCAGTTATATTACAATTGGAACTGATTTGGATCCTTTCATTGTTGAAGAGAGCCATTTCCATCAAAACTGATCATCATATAATATTGGTGTTGAAGTGTATAATGATCTCCTGGTTCTGCATCTTTTCACTTAGCATCAGGTCCTGTAAGTCTCTCCAAGTCTCTGTATTCATCCTGCTGCAGACCTTTCATTTAGACAAAGTAGAGCTTAATGTAACCTATTTTGAGGGGACCATTTTTAGGTTTTAGAATATATCCTGGCTGTCAGTAAATAAATTAGCAATACAATAATAAAAAGGTTTAATGTCTATATGAAGATAAATACTTGAAGGTCAGAAATTTATTTTTGTATTAGTATCCCAACCATCTGGAGCAATACCTTGCATAGAATATGCACCAGATAAATGTTGATTTGAGAATATTTAGTGTTAACGATATTTTACAAAATTCTTTAAAAGCAATAACAGTTTACATATATTTATAAAGTC
This sequence comes from Sarcophilus harrisii, assembly GCF_902635505.1. Lineage (NCBI taxonomy): Eukaryota > Metazoa > Chordata > Mammalia > Dasyuromorphia > Dasyuridae > Sarcophilus > Sarcophilus harrisii. Next base: position 204,915,509 of record NC_045428.1, read on the forward strand.
ATAGGTAAAATATTAGAAAATTTTATTAAGTAGGCAAAGGAATTAAATTGTTATTATAATTATCATCTTTCAAAAATACTTGAACTTCAGTCCACACATCTTTTCCATGCTCTGAAGCAAGTCACAATAGGAAATAACATTGTATGGAGTGTAATAGAGCTAGAATATTTTTTTCTCTGCCTAGCCCCTCCACTGATAATCTATGCAAAGCCTTTGTGTAGCCTCCTGTGGCTCAAAGGAGAAACTGAAAAAAATCTTTTTCACATTACATTCCTATGAAAAGAATTAGATAGTTACGTAATTTTCTGTAATGACATGGGGGGGGGAAGGAGAAATCTAGTAGGCAAATGTTTTTTGATTGTGTCTGGCATTTGTGAGATCATCTGAGACATAATATACTATAAAATATATTGTCTTTTTTTTTTTTTTCTTTAAAGTTTCTCCAGAAAGTTTGCTGCCAAGTGAGTGGATTTCCTAAGTGGCTATGTAATGGCCTATTGATTTCACACCCCTTACTCCATCTGACTACCTGGCCACAAATTGATCGGGTATGTAGGAACAGGATTGTAAGTCAATTTATGATGTTTTGAGAGAGAGAGAGAGAGAGAGCTCATCTCACAATAATGTAAGTTAAGCGAAAAATGGCAGCTGTGGCTTTGGGTTCTTGGCTTTGCTTTTGCTTCATTGTATGTCTATAATCAAAATAGGTTCATTCTTTACCTCGGTCTGTAGAATTCTGGAAATGAGAGCCCCATCTTCCTTGCTGTTTGCCAAGGATGAAATTATACCTAAAAAACCAGAGGTAGTAATGTGAATGTAGCTGATTAATGTTGCTTCTTATAATGCAAATAGCTGTTCCACATAGGCTGCTCTCTCTCTCCTACTACTGGGGATTTCCTCTTTCTCTCCCCAAAGCAACCAGTTACAATGACCCTAACCCCAAACTCTAACCAGAAACTTACATTTATTTTTATCTTCTGACCTCCCTCCCCCACAGAACTTGTAGGTAGTAGCTGTAGCATGAGAGGGTGGAGTTGATGATGGCAGATAGGGGAGGGAGGGAAGAGGCCAGATGGAGATGTTGTAGAAGAGAGAAAAATACTATTCTATTGCTTCAACTGGGTCCTTGGCCCCTGCCCCCTCCCTCTGTTCTATCCATGACATCCATGACATCCATCCTGCATGGCCCTGCAATGGAGGAGAAAGGAGAAAATGGAAAACTCCAGGGTCATCAATCTTCATTTTTCTCTCTAGCTGTTGTATGTGTGTCAAAGTTTACTTTTGTCAATAAGAAAATATCCATTCAAGTCAAGAAAAATTATACATATTTTATTTAAGAGATTTAAAACTATGTGGCTTTACTACATTCAAGCATCACAATAACTTGGTTTAAGCCTAAAATGATCATCTCAAAGTGGTCCTTAGGGAATTTGTTTGAATGAATAGATAAGAATAAATTATAATTTGCATTTCAATTGTTTGAGTATTTTGAAAAGTTTTTTTTCCTCCTCATTCCCTCCCCCCTCATTTTGTTTGTATCAATAATTTGTTCAGAGATCCCTTTCATCATAATGTAAAGATAATCCTCAGCCCAGATACTGTCAAGATTATCACAAATTCTGAATTAGTGGTGTATAAATTAATGAATTCTTGCTTATGAGGTTGCTGTAAAACAGGTTAGCAAGAAAGACACAAGTGATTTGAAATTCAAGTGCGTGTTCTGAATACAATGGCTTCCCCTGAAAGCAGGCAGCCTGAATAATGCAGAAAGGATAAGTAGGATGTGTCACAGGTGAAAACAATGAATATGAAAAAGTTTAAAGAAATTTAGTTGGAGGAAAATTATGTGAAAATTTGGGATTCAAGAACTTCCCTAAGGGGCTTAGTTATTTCCTCTCTTGTCTCTAGCTGTCTTCTGATGTCAGTAATAACTGGAGAGTGGGGGAACAATGACAGAGGGATCTTCAAGTCACTGGAATCAGGCTTATAAAATAACAATATTCCAACATCAAGGTTCCATTTCCCATATGGTTCTAAGAGCCAGGAAGCACAGAGCTCACTCCATATTCTAATGGGGCTCAGGTACTAGATATGTTTGGAAAAATGCAGCTTAAATCTGAAAGTTCAGAGTTCTAGGATCAATAGTATTTCTGTGACAAAGCACAAAGTATTTCTGATTCTTTATTAGGTCTTTCATGAACAAAAATACAATACAACTGCATGGCCAACAAACTTTCAACGTGCCTTTGTCTGATGCGGTTAAAAAAAAAATAAATAAAAACAAGATTCATGGGATAAAGGAGTTGGAGAAATCTTTAATCACTGAGTAGGAAATAACGGAATAATAAGACAGTCTGCAGAGTTTGTAGAAGGGAAAGGGCTAGAACAAGTCTCATTGAAACTGTTAAGGAAACTTAGAATCAAGGCTGACACTAAACAAAATATGAAATAGGTTTATACCTGGGATCAATCAGGTCCTTGATCAATGCCCAATCAATCTGATAAGATTACAGCCATTTAGGAGACATCTGAAGGTTACCTCCTCAAGGCCATACCTGATGACACATAATTGGATGTACACACAAAGTCTTAGTGACTTGCTAACTGAGATTCAGGATAAATTCTAGTTAGAGGAATTATTTTCTCTGGGATTTAGAAAAGGAAATTGTCAGACTAGCTAATCTTTTTCTTTCTTTCCCCTCTTTTTCTTCCTGCCTTTTTCCTCTAACCATCTTAGGACAAGAAGGAAGGAGTTTCTTTACCACTTCCAAGAGCAATTCGTGGTAACTTGTAGCAGAAGCACATAGTTTGCTTGCCCAGGTAGCTTAAAAGGGAAATTCTTGGATTTCAATTTCCTGACTACTTTCTTTATTTCTGTTTCCTTTCAGAGAATGTAAGGGACCAGAGACCTAATAATAGAATTTCCTAGAGCAACATGAGATTAGCTAACAATGATAAAACTCTGGTAAAACATATGGCAATTGGGTCAGACATTCTGGAAAGCAATTTGGAACTATGCTTGAAAAATTGCTAAACTTTATATATCTTTTGACCCAGCAATACTACCCTAGGCCTATGCTCTCAAAAAGATCAAAGATAGAAGAAAAGGACATGCATGTATAAACATATTTATAAACATCTAATTTTGTAGTGGCAAAAAATAGGAAAACTAATAAGGTATCCATCAATTGAGGAATACCTGAACAAATTATGGATGTAATGAAATATTTCTGTACCTTAAGAAATTAGAAAATGGATACTTTTGGAGAAATCTCAAGAGACTTATATGAACTTATAAAGAGTGCTTTGATTTGCAGATCAGGAGAACAATTTATAATAATAACATTGTAAATGAAACAATTTTGAAAAACTTAACTCTGATCAATGAAATGGCCAACCATGATTCTAGAAGTATGCTACTCATCTCTCCATTTCCTGTTAAAAGTTATAGATTCAGGATGCAGAATGAGACAAACATTTTTTAGACAGGAACATTGTATTGATTCCTCCCTTCTTTCCCCCGCCCCCCTTGACTATACATATTTATTACAAGGGTTTTGTTTTTCTCTCTCTCTTTTTTCCAATTGTGGGGTTGGTTGGAGAGAGAAGGGCAAAAGGACAGGCAAAATTAGGGAACAGAAGGAAGGCCAGAAGGAATCACAGAAAAGCAACTAAATGTTATACATTTAATTTATTTTCTATTTATAAAGAAAAGCAAACTATACATAATTGTCATAGTCTTATGTGCAATTCTAAAAAAAAATTATATATTTATTTATTTTTTGATTTATATTTTAAAAGGTAGGATTGATTATTTTTCTTTTTTTCTTTTTCATTTGAAAAAAACAATAAGAAAAAAAGGAAAACAGAAAAGAAATACAAAACAAAATAAAGCAAAACAAAAAGGAATATTGTCATATGTTCAGCAGAATATCAGAGGGGATTCAAAATATATAACAATAAATTACCAGATCACGAAAGTATACATATTAGTAGAAGAAATTATATTTGTGAATGATCATTTTTTCTTTACTTTCTTGTAAATTGTTCTTTGGTGTTTACTTTATTCTTTTTTCTCTCCTTCCATCCCTGTCTCCCCACAAAGCTATATTTTTTAAAAAATTTATTCTTTTTATCTATATATATCTAAAAGATATATAAAGAAAATTAAGGAAATTATGTATACATATATGGATACATAGATCCATATACACCCTCATACCCACATTCTTCCCACATCCACACACGCAGAGCTTTCCTATCTCTGCTGACTCTTTAATTAAATTCTGCTCCATAACTTGCCTTGCTATTACTTAACATCCTCCCACCCAAGAATCCCTCCCTTGTCTTCTTCCCTCACCCTTTGCTTCCCCATCCACCCATCCCTCCCCTCTTATTTCTTTATAGATTTTGGAGGGTCCTGTACCCTCCAAATGTTATATGTGCATGTTATATATGTAGTGTTACCTATTGAACCTATTCCTGATGTGAATAGGTTTTTTTCCTCCCTCTTCCCCCTCTAATGCCTCTGTCTATTCTTCCTCTGCACCTCATTTGTATAACACGATTGTCATTTTTACTTTAACTCTGTCAATCTTTCTTTTGAGCTACCCTGTTGTTGATGTGAATCATATACATATGTGAACATATATATATATAAAAACATAAATAATTTGTCCATGTTTAAACAGTTTGTCCATGTTAAGTTTTTTAAAATTGATCTTTCATATTGGCTCTATGTGTTAAATTTTCTGTTAAGTTTGGTTTTGGTTGTTAGTCCTGAAAATCTGCAAGTTTGTTGAGTATCCATTTTTTCTCATTCAGGATTATAGTTAACTTTGCTGGATATGATATTTTTAGCTGCCTAATTCTTTTGATGGTTGATAAATATGAGTCCAGGACCTGTGGTCTTTTATTGTAGCTGCTGCTAAGTCTTGTACAATTTTAATTGTAGTGCCAGCATATTTAAATTGGTTTTTTTCTTGTTTCTTGCAAAATTTCTCTTTGATCTGGGGGTTTCAAAATTTGGTAATAATATTCCTGCACGGCCATCTCCAGCAAATCAGTTCCAATAGAGCAGTAATGAATTGAACCAGCTACACCCAGCGAAAGAACTCTGAGAGATGACTATGAACCATTACATAGAATTCCCAATCCCTTTATTTTTGTTTGCCTGCATTTTTTATTTCCTTCACAGGCTAATAGTACACTATTTCAAAGTCTGATTCTTTTTGTACAGCAAAATAATGGTTCAGACAAGTATATTTATATTGTATTTAATTTATGCTTTAACATATTTAACATGTACTGGTCAACCTGCCATCTGGGGGAGGGGATGGGGGAAGGAGGGGAAAAATTGGAACAAAAGGTTTGGCAATTGTCAATGATGTAAAATTACCCATGCATATAACTTGTAAATAAAAAGCTATAATAAAAAATAGTAATGTTCCTGTATGTTTTCCATATAGGATCTCTTTGAAATGGTGATTGGTGGATTTTTTTTTTTTCTATTTCTACTTGACCCTCATAGTCTATCCCTCTAGGACAATTTTCTAGGATCATTTCTTGCATTATTGTGTCAATGCTATTTTTTTGGTCAGAATTTTCTGGCCATCCAATGTCTCATATTTTCTCTTCTTGATCTGTTCTCCAGATCTATCATTTTTCTTAAAAAATGTTTCACATTCTGTTCTGTTTTCTCATTCTTTGTAATCTGTTTGTTATTTCTTGTTCTTTCATAGCTTCACTGGCTTCTCCTTGCCCAATTCTAATTTTCATGTTTGCAATATATCTCTTTTTCTAGTTGGTTAATTTTTTTCCCCATAAATTTCTTGTTATTTCTTGGATGGTTTTAATTTTTTCTTTGTTTTTTTTTCCTCAATGTCTCTCATGTGATTTTTAAATTCTTTTTTGAATTCTTCTATATGTTTTCTCTGGGCAGGGAGTCATTTCAACTTTACTCTTTGGGGTAGAAGCTTTTTAAAAAATTTTTACTAAAGTGTTCTCTGAAGATGAATTGTGATTACCATAAAATTTTAATGGTGCGGTTCTTCTTTGCTGGTTCATTTTTTTGTTTGTTTGTTTTTTTAAATAAAAGATACTAGTGTAAGTACCTCTAATGGTTGGGTAAGGGGATAGTGCCTCAATCTTCCCTTCAGCTCTCCATTCTGACCAGGAAACCCAAATCAAGAGCTCCATCCTTCTGGGTACCTCCAGCTAGCAGAGTTCCTGCCCCAGTGCTTCTGCATTCACCACGGGCTGGTTCCTTCTGTGTCTCCGCAGCACAGCTAGATGTTCCCAATCAGTTGAGATTTGTTTAGTCTACCTGGACTCAAATCCTGATTCCACAAATAGTCCTGGGAGGTGAAAGTCTCTGTGATTCCTGTTGAGGCTTAAGCCATATCATCTAGCCCGAGGGGTCCCCTGCAAGGATGTTTCTGGGAAGCTAGTCTGGAGGTATTTGCACTTCAGAAAGATTAATTCCCCAGTCTGGGGCCTTTCTTCAGATCTCAGGTTGTATTAGGAGGATATTAGGAGGATATCAAAGGTTATGTACAGTTTTATAACCCTTTTGGTAGAGTTCCAAGTTGTTCTCTAGAATGGTTGGATAAGTTCACCACTCTACCAGCAACACATTATTTTCTTGCATCCTCTCTGACATTTAGCCTTTCCTTTTCTGTCTTAATAGACAATCTGCCAGGTATGAGGAAGTCCCTCAGAGATATTTTAATTTATATTTCTCTAATCAATAATGATTTAGAGCATTTTTTCAAAAGATTATAGATGACTTAATTTTTTAACCTGAAAATTGTCTGTTCATATCCTTTGATCAATTGGGGGATGACTTGTATTCTTATAAATTTGACTCAATTTATGGCACTGCTCTATGATTTTGACTCTTCCTTGAAGGAAAGGAAATTTTGGGGGGCTACCAAATAAATAATGCTGAGCAAGTCATGGCATCATTTCCTTTACATCATGGTTCTTTTTGAGAACAAAGGACAACACAACAATCTCTGTGAGTAGAGCCGCCCCACTGGGGATCCAATTGAAACTGGTTGGTTGGGCAACACAATCTCTCTCTCTCTTTCTTTCTTTCTCTCTTTTCCTTCCTTTGTTCCTTCTTCCCTTCCTTCTTTCCTTCCTTTCTTCCTTCCTTTCTTCCTTCCTTCCTTCTTTCGTTCTTTTCTTCCTTCCTACCTTTCTCTCCCTCCTCTCTCTCTCTTTCTGTCTGTCTGTCTATCTCTCTCTCTCTCTTTTTCTTTCTTTCTTTCTTTTTTCCTTCCCTTCCCTCTGTCCATATAGGGTATCATGCTCTTCCCTGTGGATGTTCTGTCCAAAGAAATATAAATTTATTTTTTGATTGCTGATTGAGGTTTCCAGGCTATATTTCTTTTTTAAGGACGATGCCTTAAACCCAAATCACTCTGGTTCTCAATGATTGGCCAACAATTAGGTCCCAGCTTGGGTCCTGATTGAGTTAGAGTAAATGTAAATAACAATTACTTCTGGTTTGACCAGAAACCTTGAGGGCATCCCTGAGATTCATTTTTTTTTTTTTTTTGAAGGTAAAATTTTTGCCTCAATTTTTACCTAATCACTGAATTATCTAAACACTAATGACTATGGGTGTTGCCTCAGTCAAAGTGACATCTGTTAAAGACCTTAGCTTAAAAAAGGCCAAAGTCTCATACAATATCCAGAGCCATCTCCAATAGTCCTCATCTATATTTTTGCCACTGGCACTAGATGGTTCCAAAAGAGAAAGTGAAGCTGGTGACTTTGCACAGAACTTCCCTTAAATCCAGTTCACTTGCATGTCATGGTATCATTTCCCCAGTGACATGGTCCGTTTACAGAACTAAGGACAAACAACAAAAATCTTTCCTCCCTACTCCTGTAGTCCCCACAAAATTTATGGTACTACTGTATGAATTAGATTCCTCATTGAATGATTAGAATATTAAATTTACCCCAATAGCATTCTCAAGTTCAGTTCCATTCCTAAGGGAGCTAATGTGTGTTGTTTTTGCTTTTTTGCAAACTGTTTATGGCTGACTGTGAGTTTTTTGTATTTTTTTTTTTTTTTTTTTACCATTTCTATGGGGTGAACTAAACACTCTCCCATGTTGATTTGCATGTATTATTTTAAGTGTTTGTATGTATGGTGGGGGGAGGTCTTCCTTTTACCCGCATCTATGGAAAGCTAAACATGATTTATACTGGAATTGTATTTTGGAGATTCTTTGAGGTAACTCCAAGTAGGGGCTACTAGTCAAATAAAGAAAATATCTCCCTCTAAGATTTGACCTCATTTGTATGAATTCTTAGGATTCTCTAGAATATGAATTATCTAGGCAAAGTTTGGAAACTTATCCCTTTCAATGGCACTTTTTTCTCTTTTAAAGGCATATAGACTTATTCTATGTCTAATTTCTGCAGTTGTAGTCACAATTTCCTCCTAAATTATTAGTTGATAAGAGCTTAAGGTGTTCATCCTAGGGATATTTTAATGGGAGATATTTAAAGCCAAGGAAAGCCTGCATGATCCAAGGAATGAATTTTCAATTACAGGTGAAATATTTTAAAAACTGTACAGGATATCTGGTTAGGTTTGCTACATAGGCAACTTGATGTAATAGAAAGAGCCCTGCATTTGTAGCCAGAAGACCTGGGTTCACATTCTATAAACTTCTATAAACTGTATGACTTTAAATAGTCTTACATGAGTCATTTAACTTCGTTGGACTTCACTTTCCTTATCTATAAAATCTGGGGGTTGTCCTAGGATGTCTTAGGACATCTTCACTTCCTAAATCTGAAATAATATGATGTATAAGTAAGTTGTCTCCCATGTGTATATATAGGTATATATATATATATATATATATATATATATATGTGTGTGTGTGTGTATATATGTATGTATATATATATAAAATGCAAAATCCTTTGAAAGATATTAACAATAGGGATAATCTTGTTTAATGATCCACTGATCATTAATATCAATAAAGGGTTTGACACAAGGAGAGTTATGCTCACCCAAGGTGTTTGTCAGAAGAGGTCACCAGAAAGGTATTTGACATTGTCATCAGGGAGATCTAGGACAGATTCTAAGTTAATGAGGGATCCCCTAAAGATGGTAAAGTCTTTCAGATGCCTCCTTTTTTAGATGATGTTGTGCTACTTATATCAAAGTTCCTAACACTGCAAAACTTGATCATTCAAAGAGTTTGGCCTATTTATCCATATAGGGAAATCCAGATAGTTATATACACTCACAAATACCCAAATACACATACAAAATGATGGGTAAATAGTACAGAAGAACATGTATAAATAAATAGCATACATACACATACTGATGAATAAGCAGTACAGCAAGATATATGTACACACACACAAACGCATGCAATGATGGATAGTAGTACAGCTGGACATGTATATACACACACATATATACACTGATGAATATGATTATTCATATGTACAGCAAGATACACATACATATATACAGATTTATACACACAAACACACACACATATAAAACTAATTCCTATTTATCCTATGTCTTGCTTTGTACCTAATTTGTTCTCATATTATCTATCCCATTTGATTTAAAATCCTTGAGGGGAAGGACTGTGTTTTGCCTCTTTTTTTATTCCCTAGTGCTTAGCGCAGTTTGTTTCAGGGAAAAAATTGGGGTCATTAAAAGAATTATGCAATTTTGCAAAAGCTATCCAAATTATTTCCCTTCCAATCCAACTCTGAGAGGAATTCAAGATTTATTTTCAGTGTCCAGCCAATACACATACACATATGTGCTCTTGTTTACAGTCATTTGTGTATAGCCTATAAATTTTTAAATGATCCCTATCAGATCTTTAGTCATAATACAGAAAAGCTACAAGATTTAAAGGAATAGGTTGAAGGAATGTAGGAATGACTAGTTGGTACAGTGGATAGGGTCCAGACCTGAAGTCAGGAAAACCTTAGTTCAAATATGGCTTCAGATACTTACCAGCTATGTCACCTTAGAAAAGTCCCTTAAGCCCAGTTTCCTCATCTGTCAAATGAGCTAGAGCAAGAAACAGCAAACTAATCTAGTATTTTTGGCAAGAAAATACAAAATAAGGTCAGGAAGAGTCAATTACACATGGAAAAATGACTGAACAACAACAGCAGGAATGTTGTGTGTGTTTGTGTATAGATAGAGATATAGATAGATATTGATAAATCAATACCTATTTATTAAGTAGCTACTATCAACTTGCATTAGAAGAATTTTCATCCTTGGGAATTGTCAACAGGGCAGCTAGTTTGTGCATTGGCTAGAACACTGGACCTGGAGTCAGCAACCATTTTGGCTCAATTTCCTCATCTATAAAATGAAGTGGATAAGGAAATGGCAAACCATTCCATTATCTTTGCCAAAAAAAAAAAAAAGAAAACAAACCTAAATGGGCTATACAAGTAAAACAAATCAACATTACCAATGACAGGTCCCCTTCTTATATCTATTCTTTTTCTTCTTGTGATGGTGTAGGTCTGTGAGTCCTACAGTACTATCCAAAGAATTGAGATTGAAAATCCCTTAAAGTAGAGAAGCAGAAAACTTAATAAGAACAGACTGTAGCACATTAAAAGCAAGCATTTTATGAAAGAGAATTGCTGTGCCCAAAAAAATTTACAAATGAAAAAGAAAATGATCAGGTAAAGTGATTCCTAGGGAGGAATAAACCTTGTGTTCCATAGTGATCATTAGCATGTCAGGAGAACTTGAAGAAGGCTGGAGTACACTGGATAGGCACTTATAGGAATACCAAGAGAATTACTCTGGAGGGGTTTCAATCTATCCCATTAGAAAGAATTCCCAAATGGATGAGTTCACTGTTCCATTTGAGTAAAGATCTTGTGTCTTAGTACAACTATTTTAAAGTCAGAGGTATCACATGAGTAGTGACAGGACAAACAAGATTAGAATTATCATCTAATTTAGGTGAAATGGTTCTAGCTTTGAAGTACCTAAATGTCTACTGATGTGTACCCTTTCCAATGACAGGATGTTGAGCATAAGTTCAGCTGTGTTATTCAAGTAATCAGCACTAGATAGAATAGTATGACACCATTTGTTAATTCTCACTTCCTTAATTCTAATGCATGTTATATAAGGACTCATAATTTCACACTGACTCTGACACTTGGAAAGATTCCTATATATCACAATGTTGACACTAGGAGAAAAAATGAGGTTATTTTAATCTATTTTTTTCTAATTACACATTAAAATCATTTTTAAAAAGTTTTGATCTCTAAATTTTATACCTCCCTTACTCTCTCTCTCATCCCTTCCTGAGATAATAAGCAATCAAAATATAGGTTATACATGTACAATCAATCAGATAACACAAGGGAATGAGATTAAAATGTAAAGTCTTTGCAAGCAGGAATTGTCTCATTTTTGTGTGTGTGTGTGTGTACCAGCAGTATCTGGCATATAATAGGGCTTATTGATAAATCCTATTGTTGTGCTTTTGCATTAGGTTTCCTCCATTTTATAATACAGTCCTATCTCACTTCTGCCTCTAAGATCCTCCTGCTCTTCAAAACTACTCAAGTGATATCTTTTGCATTAGCAGTTTCAAAATCAAGTAGAAATGGGAGGCTCTTGCAGGGGTCCTCTAACTACGGCCACAGATCAGATGCGGCAGCTGAGGATGTTTATCCCTCTCTAGTTCGGCCCTCCAACCGTCTGAGGCACAGTGAACTGGCCCCCTATTTAAAAAGTTTGAGGACCTCTGCATCTAAAGGGTCCCTGCGGGGGCATAGTAACTTAAAAAACTATATATGAACATTATCTGTATTTTATTATATTTTAAAATTTATTTTGTTAAATATTATTACATTTCAATATGATTATGCAGCATTCTTGACTGCGTGTTTGTAATCAATCTGTTATATTTGAAGCCTATTTCTGATTCCTCCAGCTGCTAGTGCCCTCCTTTGAATAAAACTTACACTGAATATACTTATTTATCCATATGCCATCTCCCCGATAGATAATAAAACTTCTTCAGGGTGGTGAGTGTTATGTGTCTTTTTTAAAATTAAAAAAAAAAATTTATACCAGGACCCTGCAATGCCTGAGGTGTGATTTGCTTTGTCTATATAAGTTGTTTCTATTTATGCTCCCTCTCTATGTATCTATTCTTTCCATTGATATTACTATTTGTGAGGGAGTGTGCCCCAGGATTATAGGGGAACTATTTTCTTTGGTTGGAGATATGCTCTTCTGCTATATTGTTTCAGAAAATACCCTTGTTTTGAGTTTATTGGGTCTTTTGACTATTGAAGGTAAACCCATAAATGGCAATCATAAGCTATAATTTTAAGTGTGCAAATCCACAGAATACCTTGAATCTGGGTATCTTGGGAAGATAAAATGAAATAATGCAAGTAAAACATTTTGCAGACCTTAACTCATTAAGTAAATATGGGCTATTATTGTAGTAGTAAGGCAGATGGGACAAATACACAAATAATTATAATTAAAGTTATATATTTAATTATAATCCAAGTTGAACTATTATTTAAGTTATGATCAATGCATAAGAGATTCCTAAATAGGGAGGGATGAGAGTTTTTAAGAAGGAAGAGACTACTTTGAGGGATAAAATCAGAAAAATGTAATTGTTGGCATGTGAAGGAAAAGAAGCATTTCAACAAAGAAGGCAAGGGGAGGAAAAGGAATAAGGAAGTGCTACTATGTGGCTAAGGATTTTTAATTATTTATAATTAATAAATATAATTTATATATAACAATACACATTATATATAAATATAATAATATTATAAAATATCAAATATAAAATATTATAAATGATAATAATATGATACATTGTATAAAAATTATACAACAAAATTAATAATAAATATATAATAATATAATATTATCTCATTTTACTTCCCAACTCTGCAAAGTAGGTGCTGCTGTTATTATTTTTAATAATACAGTAGAGAAAACTAAGGCAAACAAATTTAAGTAACTTGTCCAGGGTTACAACACTATCTACCTTGCCACCTAACTGCTCTGAGCAGGTGAAGACATGAGGGAAAAACATGGAGGCAATAGTAATGCCTTTTATGTCATAAAAATGAGAAAGAATGGGGCAAGGTTAGCATAAGGTAAGTCATCCAATTAGGCTGTCAATAGACTACACAAAATGGTATGATATATGGTAAGCCTGAAAGAGTAGATTGGAGTCAAATTTCAGAAGGTCTTAAATGACAGAATAATTTTATATTTTATTTGGTAAACAGAGAAAGATGATTGAAGATTTGGGGGCAGGAGAATGACATGGCTGGGACCTCTGTATTAGGAAGTTACTCCAGCTGTCCAGTGAAGTATGAACTTGAAAGAGAGAGACTGGAGAGATCAGTTTGGAGTGCATTATAATTGTACAGATTATAGGTAATGAGACCTTCAACTATTTTTGGCATCTTTCCTTTTAAAACAAAGAGTTGAAAAATGGAATGCTGTGTAATTATAATTGGCCCTGGAAAGGGGATGGAAAAATGCATCTCTTTCCCTTTGTGGATGAGGTGGGAGACTGAGTATACTTGGTCATCATATCAGTAGGTTTTGCTTAACTGGTTATTTTCTTTGTTACAAGGGAAATCTTTCCTAGAGTTGTCTTGGGCCCTCTCTTCTCATCGTTTTTTATCTTATTTTTTTTTAGTTATCTCATGTCACATGAATTCGATTGTCATCTCTGTACAGATGATTCTGGGTTCTATTTGTCTTGGCTTATCCTCTCTCCTGACCTCCAGTCCCACATCTCCAATTGCTTATTGCATATCTTGAACTGAATATTCCATAGATTTCTCAAATGATGAGTCCAAAATCGAACTTATTATATTCCCCAACCCTTCCCTCTTCCTGATTTCCATATTGTTGTCAAGGGTACCATCATCATCCTAGTCACCTTGGTTCACAATTTAGTTGTCATCCTCTATTCTTACTTTCTTACCCCTCATATCCAACTATTTGTGGAATCTTATGGATTTTACCTTTGCATGATTTCTCATCTTTTCCCCTCTTATTCTTTGACACTGCTACCACCCTGGTCCCGGCCATCATCATCTCATGTCTGGACCATTTCTAGAGCCTGCTAGTTGGTCCTTCTACCTTAAATCTCTCTCTAAGCCAATCTGTCTTCTAGTCAATTGTTAACTTGATCTTCCTAAAGTATGTCTGTCCATTTCACACCCCTTATTATTATTTATATTATAGTATAATATATTTATATTATATATCATATTATTTATTATTATATCATATTATATTTATATGTTATTATTTATATTATAAATTCCAATGGTTCCTTGTTACCTCTATGATCAAATACAAAATACTCTGTAAATTGATCCCTTGCTACCTTTCCAGTCTTCTTATACCTTCTTCCTTTTCATGTACTCTGAGCCAGTGCCTTGAACAAAAAAACTACATTGCTGTGTGTTTTCATGGATTTTCCTCTATGCCTAGAATTCTCTTCCTCTCCTCATAATGATCTCTTGGCTTCCTTAGATTTTTTTTAAGAGCACTGATGTCCCACTTTTGGCAAGAAATTTTTCACAGTCCTTCTTTATCTAAGGGACTTCCCACTCAGATTATTTCCAATTTATTCTGTATATAGCTTGTTTCCACACAACTCATTCCATATCGCTTCCCCTATTATACTATGAGCTTCTTGAGGGCAGGGCTTATTTGTTTGTTTTTGTTTTTGTTTTTTTAATCTTTCTTTATATCTCAAGTGCTTAGAATAATTCTAAGCATATAGTGGATGCTTAATAAATGTTGTCCTTTTGGCACTCGGAGGACAATGGGAAGAATATTATATTTGAAAATGACTGATATAAAAACAAAAACAGGAGGCAACTAGGTGTAGAGTAGATGGATAGAGCACCATCCCTGAAGTCAGGAAGACCTGAGTTCAAATCTTGACTTAGACACTTAACACTTCCTAGCTGTGTGACCCTGAGCAAGTCACTTAACCCCAATTTCCTTAGGAAAAAAAAAAGAATCAATAAAGTTAATTAATTAAAAAAATAAAATAAAGGACTTAGACAAGATGACTTCTCTGCTAACTTACAACTCTAAAATTCCATGATTCTCCATATTAGATCCCTACTAATAATAGTTTGCATTTATACAGCATTTAAAAAAAATGTTTTACAGATATTTTATCTTTACAACAACCCTGAGAAGTAGGTGCTATTGTTATAATCAGTTATTATGATCAGGTTACAAATGAGGAAATGAGAGTGGCAAAAGTTAAATGATTTGCCAAAGGACCACATAGTCACTAAGTATCTGAGTCTGGATTTGAACTCAAATCTTTCTAACTCCAAATTAAACCCTCTGTGCACTCTGCCACAGTTTACTGACTAGGTTTCCTTGTATTAAAGAATTATTTACTTTTTTTTTTTTAAATTTAATAGCCTTTTATTTACAGGATATATACATGGGTAACTTTACAGCATTAACAATTGCCAAACCTCTTGTTCCAATTTTTCACCTCTTACCCCCCCCACCCCCTCCCCTAAATGGCAGGATGACCAGTAGATGTTAAATATATTAAAATATAACTTAGATACACAATAAGTATACATGACCAAAACATTATTTTGCTGTACAAAAAGAATTATTTACTTTTTAAATGAATTCAGTTCATATATTTAAAACCCAATTTTGATAATTTATCTTTTCTTTTCTTTCTCTTTGAAGCCTATAGAAATGCAAACCACTTAGCTTTTTTATTTTTTATTTATTTATTTTTTTTATTTAATAGCCTTTTATTTACGGGATATATACATGGGTAACTTTACAGCATTAACAATTGCCAAACCTCTTGTTCCAATTTTTCACCTCTTACCCCCCTCCACTCCCTCCCCTAGATGGCAGGATGACCAGTAGATGTTAAATATATTAAAATATAACTTAGATACACAATAAGTATACATGACCAAAACATTATTTTGCTGTACAAAAAGAATCCGACTCTGAACTATTGTACAATTAGCTTGTGAAGGAAATAAAAAATGCATGTGTGCATAAATATAGGGATTGGGAATTTAATGTAATGGTTTTTAGTCATCTCCCAGAGTTATTTTTCTGGGCATAGCTAGTTCAGTTCATTACTGCTCCATTAGAAATGATTTAAACCACTTAGCTTTAAAAAAAAAATGCTCATATTAAGTTTTTTTTCTTGAAAAAATCTGGACCTATAATGTCCTTTCCTCTATGAAAGGAATGGCTTACAGAAGCTAATTCCTTGCAAGATCAAACTTATGGCTGTTGATATTGGAGAATTTCTGTCTTGATGCAGTCTGCTAGTTGTGTGTGTGTGTGTGTGTGTGTGTGTGTGTGTGTGTCTCCTCAGCCTTATGCTACTCCATCAACTCAGATCCTGGGATCTCATATTGGTTTATACAGTGTGTCTATTTCCATCATTTCCCAGCTATTCAGGTCAATGTAGATGGATTTTTAGAAATAGTAGATAAGACACTAATGAATACTAGGATAGCATTTTGTTAAAAATAATTCTTTCATGTATATTTTAACAGGAATCAATTTGGATCCCCAAAATAAAAATAGATACCATGAAGGCATAGAAAGGAATTTCATTTCCCCTACCTAGTACTTCATCATCTCAAGATTATTTTTTGAGAGAAATAACTGCTCTAATTGTCTTTTTTTCCCCCTGTGTCTTTGTCAGAAACATAATTCTTGTATCATGAGCAATATGACTGGTAACTACTGAATTCTGTATTCTATGGAAATTTCTTTTTCTGCTTTATGCTTACACACACACACATATATACACACATATGCAAATATGTAACTACCTATCTCTATGTATCTATGTATGCAAAAGCAACAAACCAACCTTGATTCTAACTTCAGAATAGGTTCTACAGCTGCCATTTCTTGAGGATTACACTTCACGTTTATTTCTTTCTCTTTCCCAATTGGCATCTCTTTTTTAGTATTGTACAACTACCAAAACATTCTCACCCTTGAGATAGCCATAATAGAAACAAAGGTGACATTGGAAATAAATCTTTCAAGAATCTGAATAATGGCAGCCTCATGGCTTGAAGGGGTTTTGGACAATGCTTTGGAAAAGTACAATGTTGTGGAAAATATTACAATGTTGTGGAAGGAGTAGCAGTTTAATAAACAGAAGGGCTGTGAGAGGAAAAAAATGAAAACGATCTGTGGTCTGGCAAAGTTTTCCTTTTTTGGAGTCTCTCTTATTTTTCTCATCCAAAAATGTATTTGAGAATTCTAAAGCCAATTTAGGTTCCAGTAGCAGTCAAATGGGCTAACAACCACAGTGATCTTAGAGACTTAAGTAACTGCAGGAGTGCCATGCCTTTGAAATGCAAATGACAGCTACTGTTCCTCCACACTCTTGCAGATAAATGCGTCCTCTTTATCTGACTTGCAAAGTTGCTTCCTGGGTTTTATTTAGCTGGAGTAGGAGGCAGTCTATATGTTAGACTCAGTGTAGGTTGCTTGCAGGAGAAACAACCACTGGAAAGCATGTTATTTCCTTACATGTCAGGTAATTATGCTATCAGGACTTTGTCACACCAAAGTGCAACGATGGAAGGATGCTGACTGACTGTATGCTTGCATGTACACACCATTGATGTCAGCCTTCCCAAAAAGAGCAGTCTGGAAGAAAACTGTATACTTTGCTATAGGAAACTTTATAAGAACACCAATGAAGAACTAATGGGCAGAATTCCTTTGAGCTAAGATTAGTCAAAGGTTGTTCTACATTGACAAAGTGAAACATTATTTACACTGCCCCAGGGAAGGACCATAGTGTTTTATAGCCAGGTGTGGAGGATTAATTGAAAAACACTGGCATATCCTGGAGAGATTTTTCAGGTAAACTTTTGTGCTTGTGTAAAAAGAGCCATCTCTTTCAGAGGGTTTGCAGATGATGCCAGAGCCTTTAAAGACTTTCATCCCCTCCAGATTTCAAACTATAGTACAAAGCTGTAATTATCAAAACAACTTGGTACTGGCTAAGGAAGAGAGTGGGAGATCAGTGGAATAGATTAAGTATATATAATAAACAGTAGTAAATAACTAAAGTAATCTAGAGTTTGATAAATCCTAAGAGCCAAGCTTTGGAGGCAAGAACTCACCGTTTGACAAAAATTACTAGTAAAACAGAAAAGAAATTTGCCAGAAGCTAAGTATAGATCAATATTTTATACCACATACCAAGATAAACTCTAAATGGATTCATGACTTAGACTCAGAAAGTGTGATATCATGAGCAAATTAGGGGAGTATAGAAATTTTTGTCTGCCAAAGTGGGAAAGGAAGTTTATGATCAAACAAGAGATAGAGAGGATCATGGGAAGTAAAATGGATCTATTTTGATTACTTTAAATTAAATACTCATTCCCCAAATATAGAAAGAACTGAGTTAAATATATAAGAATATGAGTCATTCCCCACTTTATAAATGGTCAAAGGATATGAATGAGTAGTTTTCAGATGAAGAAAGCTATCCACAGTCACATGAAAAAATGCTTTCAATCATCATTGATTAAAGCAATTCTGAGGTTCCACTTTATTCCTATCAGATTGGCTTTGTTGTTGTTTAGTCATTTCAGTGATGTCTTAATTTTTGTGATCTCATTTGGGATTTTCTTGGCAAAGTAATTAAAGTGATTCTTTTTCTTTTCCTTTTCTAGCTCATTTTACAGATGAGGAAACTGAGGCAAACCGGGTTAAGTGATTTGCCCAAGATCACACAACTAGTGTCTGAAGCCAGATTTGAACTCAGGTCTTTTTGACTCCAAACCTGGCACTACATCTTTTGCCCTATCAAGTTGACTAACATGACAGAAAAGGCAAATGACAGATTTTAGAGGGAATGTGGAAAAAACTGGGAGACACAGATGCACTGTTGGTGGAATTGTGAACTGATCCAGCCATTCTGAAGAACAATTTGGATCTATGCCCAAAAGGCTATGAAACTATTTATGCATGCCCTTTGACCTATACAGATACTAAGTCTGTATCCCAAAAGTATATATCAAAGAAAAGAGAACAAAACCTTTATGTACAAAAATATTTATTGCAGGTCTCTTTGTCGTGGCAAAGAATTAGACAGTGAGGAAATGCCCATTGATTGGGCTGAACAAATTGTGATATGTGGTTGTGATGGAATACTATTGTGGTATAAGAAACGATGAGGGGAATTGTTTCAGAAAAATCTGGCAAGACTAAGATGAATTCATGCAAAATGTAGTGAGTAGAACCAGGAGAATACTGTATTCATTAATTGCAGTATTGTTAAGGATGAACAACTATGAAAGACTTAGCTTACTCTAAATAGGACTCATGATGAAAAACACTATCCATCTCCAGAAAGAGATTGGAGGAATTCTAAACATAGAATAAAATATAATTTTTCACTTTCATATTTTTCTTGCTTTTCTTTTTGCAACATGACTAATATGGAAATATATTTTGCATGATTTTTACACACACAATTTATATCATATTGCTTGTCTTCTTAATAGGTAGGGGAGGAGCATAAAGGAGAGAGAATTCAGAAACCCCTTTTTAAAAAAGAATGTTAAACAATTAAAAAATTTTAAAAAGAAAAATAATTTTATCTTTTGCTACAGCAATAAGGCACAAATAGAAAATTGAGGGAATGAGCATAGGGAAAGAAGAAACAATTATCCCCTTTATGCAGATCATATAATTGTGTATTTGGAAAACTCTAATGAGTCAAACTAAAGATTAATTGAAACAACAATTTCAGTCAAGTTAAAGGGCTTTAAATAAATCCACATAAATCACCAAGATACACACACACACACACACACACACACAGTCAACAAAAAACATCAGAAAATTTTAGGAAGAGGAAATTCAAATTAACTATGGAAACCATAAACTATTTAGGTGCATCTCTACTAAAATTTCCTCCTAAACTTTATAAATCTAACAATAAGACACTCTTTGCAGAAATAAAGACAGACAAATAATTGGAGAGATATCAATTGTGAGCAATTAGGTCAAGGTAGTATAAAAAAATTTGACAATGCTATCCAAATTTATTTATTCAGTGCTGTTCTAATCAAGTACATTTTATTTTGTATTATCCTATCACTTATTTAGTCATTAGAATTTTTATAGAATATTTTGTAGAGCTAGAAGTAAAAAATCAAATTCATATAGAAGACCAAAACTTAAAGATCTCAAAAATAGCAAAAAAAAAAAAAAAAAAAAAAAAAAAAAAAAGTCAGAAGGAAAGGGGTCTGTCAATTAGTACTAGATCTCAAATTGTACTGAAAAGCAGAAGGCATTAAAATGAATACCGTTTACAAAAATAGAGAGATCAAACATTGGAACAGATTAGGTGCACAACACAGAAGAAGTAATCAGAACAAACACAACAGCGTTTTTTGACAAATCCAAAAATTCCAATTACTGAGGCAGGATTCATCAGTTGACAAAAAAAAAAAATTTGGAAAAATTGGATAGCAATCTGGCAGAAATTGGGTTTAGACTAACACCTTCATCAGAGGCCAAGATAAATCAACAAGTCAACAAGTGTTTGTTATATTACAACTTCTTTTGATAGTTCTGCTTTCTAACAAATATACTGCTGTTACTTTTCAGTTCAGTGTAATTCAACAAACTCTTAAAGTGCCTATTATATTTCAGGCATTGTGCTTGGTACTGGGAATATTAGGTACATTATGTACCTGTGCTAACTGTTGGAGATTTAAATTCCTGCTCTAAAAGAGATCACAGTGTAATGGCGGAGACAGTTCATAATAAACTATGTACAAACAAGATATAGGATAGAGATAATCTTTATTCAAAAAATTTTTTATTAAGGCTTTTTATTTTCAAAACATATCCATGAATAATTCTTCAACATTAATCTTTGTAAAATCTTGTGTTCCAATCCTCCCCCCTTTCTCCCTCTCCCTCCCATAGAGGGCAAGTAGTCTAATATATGTTAAACATGGTAGAAATATGTATTAAATCCAAAAATTAGAGATAATCTCAGAGAGAAGACGTTAATATTAGAAATTTCGGATTAGGCAGGCTTTTTATAGAAAGTAGATTTTTAACTTGCAACAGCAAGCCAGGGAAATCAGGAGATAAATATGAGGAAGGGGGACAGCTAATAAAAATTCACACAGCTATGAGATGTTTTCTGCAAGGACTTGAAAGGAGACCATTGTCATTGGATCACAGAGTACAAAGTGAGGTGAGATTAGAAAGACAGCAAGGATCTAGGTTGTGAAAGGTAATTGAAAATCAGTAGGATTTATGGAATGGGTGAGGTGGGATGATATGGTTAGAACTTCATTTTAGGAAAGCACAGATGAGTGGAGGATTGAAGTAAGGAGAGATTCCAGACCAGGAGACCAACCAGAGTATTTGTTTGCCTACAATAGATAGTGACAGAAGAGAGAAATATTGTAAAGGCAGAAGCAAGACTTTTTTTTTTTTTTTTAAACAGATTGGATATATAGGATAAGAAAAAGTGAGGAATTGAGGATGATACAATGTGAATGGGATGATGGTGGTACCCTTGACAGTAATAGGAAAAAGGAGAAGAATTTTTTGAGGCATGGTGTAGAGGGAAGAAGATAGTGAGTTCAGTTTTGGACATGTTATGTTTAAGATATCCATAGGACATCTAGTTTAAGATGTTCAATAGGCAGATCAAGATGTGAAATTGTAGAGGGATTAAGACTGAATAAGGAGATTTGAGAATTACTTATCTAGAGATGAATCCATGGGAGTTGATCATCAAGATATATTCAAAAATGGATAGATATTACTTTAATATAAAGAATCAGATCATAACCAAATTAGAAGAATAAGGAAGAAATTACCTTTCCTATATACAGAGAGGGAAAGACATAAATGACTAAATAAGTGATAGATATCATACAAAATAAAATGGACAATTTTGATTATGTAAAATTTAAAAATTTTTCACAAACAAATCCAATATCATTAAAATTAGAAAGGAAATAGATAACTAGAAAAAAATCAGATAACTAGAAAATCAAATCAGACACCAAATCAGAAACAAATCAGCTTCATATTCAAGGTATCTGAGGATTGATTCAAATTTATAAATTTAAATCATATCCCAATAAATAAATGGTCAAAGTATATGTACAAACAGGCAATTTTCAAGAGAAGAAATCCAGGCTATCAACTACCATATGAAGCAATGCTCTAAGTGACTAATAACTAGAGAAAAGCAGAGTAAAATGAGTTGCCATCCTATATCCATCAAACTGGAAAAAAATGACAAAAAAGGAGAATGATATATATTGTACAGATTGTGGAAAACAAGCATACTAATACATTACTGGTGGAACTGCAAAACAGCCATTCTGGAAAATAATTTGCAACTATGCTCCCAAAGTTCATATATTCTTCATATACTTTGAAACCCAGGTATAGCATTACTAACCTATATCTTCAGAAGATCAAAGAAAGACTAAAAGACTATATGTACAAAAATATCTATATGAACTTTTTTTTTTTTTTTTTTTTTGATAGTAGTTCCAAATTAGAAACTAAAGTCCTATGTCCTACTGGGGAATGACTAAATAGATTGTGTGTGAATGTAATGGAATATTTAATATAAGAAATTTTTTAAAATATCCATTTCAGAGAAAACTGGAAAGCCTATTAACTAGTGCAAAGTGAGTAGAACTTAGTAGAACAATTTCTATAACATTACTTTAAAAAAACTTGATCAGTGTAATAATGTACAATAAAACAAATTGAATGAAAATAAAACATGATACTTACCTCTATCAAAGAGGTGGTGAACTTAAAATGCAGAAAAATAAAAAATCATTGACAATGCGTGTACACAGTTGAATAGTCAATATATGACACACAAAATTTTGTGACTTGTTTTCAGTGGTCCTTTCCTTCCCTTTTTCACTTCCAACCCTCTTCATCAAAAGGGGAGAGATTGGGTTAAGTTAATTTTACAATTTCTTCTATGGTTCTGCTTTCAAACAAATACACCACGATGCTATTTTTCAGTCCAGTATAATTCAATGAAGTCTTAAGTGCCTATTAAATTTCAGACAGTATGCTTGGCACTGGGTATATGAAGATAAAAATGAAGTAGCCCCTGTCCTCAAAGGAGCTTACATGCTTCTGGGCAAAACAGATGCCAAAAGCACAGAGATGATCCGCATTAGGAATGGAATGCTCTGGCTTGTTCTTTGTGTGCTAGTACTGAGTCATTTAAAAATTTTAAGTTTGAACAGAGTGAAAATTTGAGAAAAAGTGTGTAAGAAAGAATTAAATCTTGAAAAGTGACAATTCAAAAAAAATTTTTAATTAAACTTTTTTAAAGAAAGTAACAATTATTTTCCTTCTAAGGTCTTTTTCATAGTTACTGACAACAAATTATCTCTTCTCTAATCCAATTCATTCATTTTTAACAGGCATTTACTGAGTGCTTATTACTAAGGCAAAAGTAAAAACAGTTCTTGTCTTCCAGGAATTTAGATTCTACAATACCAATTCCTGAATATTTTTAAAAAGCATTTTCTCTCTTCAAATAGTTTACTCATTCAATTCTTCACCCCCCTAATTACTGGATTAAATAATAATAATATAAATGGGAATTTCCTTTAGGTTTAATCATGATATATGGGTTTTAAAATATGATGCATCTCATAGAAAAAAAAGACCCATATTTTGGCATCTGATTATTATTACTTTCCATTCCTTTGTAGCTGGAAAATATTAACTTACTGGAACTATACTAATCTTGAATATTTCTCACATTAGAGTATGTATCAGTCTATCATATTCAAGAACTTCATTATGGAATCAAAATTGTGATCTAATACTTTCAAAAGTTCTATACAAATATAATGGATATTGTTCTAAGAAGAACTATGAACAATAAGTTGTTTTGAATATGATAAATACTCAAATCAATTCCAAAGTACCTATGAAAGAAGAAGCTATCCACTTATAGAGAAAAAACTAATAGAAACATGCATAGTATGATTTTACATTTATACATATCTCTGTCTAATGCTGGTCTTCTCTAGTATAGAGTAAGAAGGGAAGGAGGAAAAAAGTGTACAGCAGAAAACAAAATAAAATGCAGAAGGAAGCAAAGAAAAGCAGGGTAGTTTTGAAAATTATATATAATACTTATTACATAGTTTTTCAAAAAAATTAAATAGTATGAAATAGAAATTCATGCTTTCATATTTAACCTTTTTGTGTTGTATGTGCAGATGGAAGATTTTTTTCTTTAAATTCTATATGAATAGAAAAAAACTTTAAAAATGCTAATGGATTGTATATGAAATTCTGGTAGACCAAATGCTCTTGGGGCAAGGGCTACTTTTTTTTTTTTTTTTTTTTTCTGCTGAATCAACATTTAGCCATTTCTTTATAGGCCTTCTTATTAGCAGAGACCCGGAAAGTTGGAATTCTCTGCCTCCATGAGCAAGAACCATCATGAAGCAAAACTTTGTGAGGTGTTTTGTTTTTTTTTAAGAGAGAAAGTTACAGGATTGATGAGTCTGCTAATGTGGTTTTTCTTTTTATGGTCCTTTATTGGCTTGATTCCTGCTCTTGGTCTCTGAGTAGGTGGAAAGTAGAAGTGAGATTTCAGAGGCTGGGGAGGTCCTTCCTGGTGCCCTTTCCAATATCCTTGCTGCCAGTTCAGCTGTTGTCTGAAAAATTATGTTAGCTCTGTCAAACCTTTTATTACCCCAATGAAGCTTAAAATGCATAAATCCTTAGGGGTAGAGGAAAGGAGAAAAACAATGATATAAGCAATCAACAAAGTGAAAACAGAGAGTCAGTAAAGTAGAGAGCCTGCTTAGGTGTCAGGGAAACATGTTTTAAGGGCTGTCTCTGATGTTTTTGGCTATGTTACTCTGGATAAGTCTTTTGATTGCCAAGTATCACAAGCAATTCTCTAAAACTATACATTTCCTACAAAGGACAGGATAACACAGTTCATTAGAATGTATGTCTAGTGAGTATTATTTTTTTAAATGTAGAACAATTCATTCATATTCAATCATAAAGGACATTTTTATCAAACAAAAACAGCTATAACATGATTGAAATTAGTTTTTTAAATAATTACATTTTTCTTTTAAAATACAAACAAAAAAAAGAGATAAAACATTTTTAGTGATTTTCAGACAAAACCTGATGTATAATATATTTCTGTTTACAGTTGATTGGCTTTGGTAGAGTTATGAAAGATGTCTCTTGGGGTGGTCCCCATATACATAGATCCTGTCCAAAAAAAAAATTGGAGATAACTATGAAGGCGCACTCTGAAAGCAGATTTTGAGAGAAGGAAGGGCAGACTATAGCGAAAGGCCCAGCAGTAGGGGCTCCTCTGAGAACGTCAGAGGTGGGGGTGGGAGGCTTTCGCCAGAGGAATCCCAGGTTGTGTGCAAACTTTGCTGATTTTACAATCTAGCCTCAGGTCAGCCCTCAAAGTACGTTTTTCCCCCTCCCCTCCAAAACTTTCCATCTCTAAAGCAGTAAACAACCAGCCCTGAATAGCCAAGCTAAGCAGAACAGCATTGCAGATAACAAATAAACAAAAAGAGATAATAATATTAGACTTTGGCAAGTGCTACATGAATTTTTCTCATAATAAATTTATCTTCCTTAATTTATGTTGGATCTGTTAAAATACGTGTGCATCCTCAGAACATACCCCTAAGTGAAGGAGTTCCAGATGAATGCAGGATCTCAGAATAGGTTCATTTTTCTGTCAACAATCAACCACATGGGAAAAAAATGGAGATTTAACTATAAACTTAGAATAATTAAATAAAATTTCCTTTAAGAATTACCCTCAAAACAAACTACCATTGGGTCCATATTAATATTGTTGCTATTTGAGGCTGTAAATTCTGTGTGGACTGGGCCTCTCTTTTTTTTTTTTTCAATTTTAAGCAATATCCTTAAGAAATCCCTGGGGAACTTGGAAACATGTTTAGCTACCGAACCCCAAGGCTGTTCCCTCTAGGGGGTTCCTTCCCTGGCCCTCCCCCAAATTAGGCCACTAGCCTAAATCTGACTCAAAACAGCTGACTAGCTCTGGGTTAGGTGCCTCAGGGAAACCTCCTTCCCTTAATTTAAACAAGATAAGGCTAGGGTTAAAAGCTTTATTTAAGAATTAAGAGAAGAAACAGACTGAAACAAAGGAAAACACAAAAGCATAAAACTGACAAGGTACAAAAGCATATTGATATTCTCTGTTTCAACCTTGTCTTTGTTTTCACCCCGAGCTATTTCTAGAATTGTGTTTTCCCTTTAAGGTAAAGTTCAGCTTCTCATAGCAACATAGGATTTAGATCTGGAAAAGATCTTAGAGACTTTGCTTTTGTCCAAAGCCCTCCTTAAAAGGTTAAGTAATACCCAAGGTCACACAGCTGCCTCCTTTGACTTCTAAGTCTTTCCACTTAAGTATTTTAAGGCCACCAGGGACCCATTAGCTGTATTGTCCCTCCATAAAAAATAGGCTGCCTCTATTTTCAGATGGCCCAATTGCTGTCCATTCTACTTCCACCAAATTCTAGCTTCAGAACTCTCCTGATGATGGATTTTAAGTTCTTCACCCAGCTAAAGAACTGGTAAACTGTACCAGATTTCAAATAATATAATAAAGCTGTAATCATGAAAACAAGTTGGTACTAACAAATACAGTAAAATGGTGGATCAGTGGAAGAGATTAGGTAGTATATAATACTTTTACAATTAGGTAGCACTACAATACAG
This sequence comes from Sarcophilus harrisii, assembly GCF_902635505.1. Lineage (NCBI taxonomy): Eukaryota > Metazoa > Chordata > Mammalia > Dasyuromorphia > Dasyuridae > Sarcophilus > Sarcophilus harrisii. Next base: position 204,942,396 of record NC_045428.1, read on the forward strand.
TAATATCAGTACAGTACTGTAGTAATCTAGTGTTTGATTAAATCCAAAGATTAGACTTTGGGGGCAAGAACTCTATATCTGACAAAAATTGCTGGAAAAACTGAAAAGCAGTTTGGCAGAAACTAGGTATAGACTAACATCTCACATCACATACCAAAATACATCAAAATGGGTACATGATTTAGACATAAAGGGTCAATTCATAAGCAAATTAAAAGAAAGGGGAAGTTTTTATCTATCAGATCTATGGGAAAAAAAAAGTTTGTGACCCAACAAGATAGAGAGAGGATCAACTGGAAGTAAAATGGGTCATTTTAATTATATTAAATTTTAAAAGATTTTGAACAAATAAAACCAGTACAACCAAAATTAAAAGGAAAGAAGGAATTAGGGGGGAGGGAGAATTCTGTAGCAAGTTTCTCTGATAAAGATATTATTTCTAAAATATATAGGAATTAAGACAAATTTATAAAAATAAGAACCATTACCCAATAAATAAATTAATTAATTAACATGAACAGGCAGTTTTCAGAAGAAGAAATCAAAGATATTAGTAGTCACATAAAAATGCCTAAAACACAATAGAATAGAGAAATGCAAATTAAAGCAATTTTGAGATACCACCTCAAACCTATCAAATAGCCTTTGTTGTTATTCAGTTCCTTCAGTTGTGTGCTACTTTTCATGATCCCATTTGGGATTTTCTTGGCAGAGGTACTCCAGTGATCTGCCATTCCTTCTCCAGCTCATTTTATAAATAAAGAAACTAAGACAGAATTAAGTGACTTGCCCCGTTAATAAGTGCCTAAGACCAAATTTGAACTCAAATCTTCCTGATTTCAAACCCAGCACTCTATCTACAATGCCATCTATCTGCTCAATTAGATTGGCTAACATGACAGAGTAGGAAAATGATAAATGTTGGAGGGAAGGTGGAAAAACTGGGACACTAATACAGTGTTGGTGGAGTTGTGAAATGATCAAATTTCCAAGTATAATTAATATTACATTGCTTTGCCTTCTCAATGGATGGAGGAAGAGTATGAGGGAGGAGAGAATTGGGAAGTCAAAAAATCTAAAAATGAACATTAAAAATAAATAATACATTTATTTAAAAGAGGAAAAAAAGATCTGGTAAGATTACCACCTGCCTATGTCCAAGGTGCTTGATTTACCCCATTACATCCTCAAGGTGATAGATTATTTTTGGGGGGGTTGATATTCCCCTCACTTTTCCTAAGGGTATGTTTATTTCTATTATTTCATTTTACAATCTAAAATATTCTAGTACTTCACATAGTAGAAATACCATAAGTAGTTTTCAGCCACAGTAAGAGAAGTCTAATTTCATCACATCATATATACTATGAGTCAATAGCATATGACCTACTGCTTAGTTACACTCCTATGGAGGCCCTTAACTTCAGAAACAGTAGGTTAATTGTAGTGAAAGTCCTAGACAGAGGAGAACTCCAGCCATTAGTTTAGCAACATTCAGTAATATTCAACTATGTCTCATGCATAGTATTCTATCTCTTGCCTCTAGGCCTTTGCAGGCTATCTTCCATGCCTGAAATGCTCTTTCTCCTTACCTACACCATGTAGAATTCCTAGCTTTCTTCAAGGCTGAGCTCATGTGCCTCCAATCCCATCCCACCCCAAATTAAAAAAAATTTATATAAGACCCTTTATGATTGATCCAGTTATTAGCATTACTTTCTCCCCCAAATTATCTTATATTTCCTTTAATACATTTTTTCATTGTCCAGTCTAAGACAACTTGGAAGGATGTTAGGGAAGGTCTGACCTACATTGATGGTTTAGCAGTGTTGATACCTCAAGGCAGATATATTCCAATCATCAAACAAGGCCTGGGGGCAGCTGGGGCAGCAGCTCCTGGAACGTGGAGGGAAGAGAGGAGGGTTACAGCTCTTCAGGGGAAAATTTGCAGGGCCCTCTGCTGATGTTGGATCCAGGTGCACTGACCAGACAATCTTAGGCTATGATTGTGGGAGAGAAGGAGGGAATATCCTCAGATAGTGTAATCAGTGCAATAACAGAGGGGGTGAAGGTCCTGCTGGCCTTTTGTAGGAGAGGGGAATTTTTATAGGAGAGGGCAAAGGCAAGAGATAATAGAAGAGGGACTACAGCGAGTAAGAGTATTTGAGGTGACAATATTGCTGGGGGTTCAAGGGAAGAGAGGAATATTGTAGGTCAGGGGCTTTCTGGAGCTCAGAAAAACCTGAAGCTTGAGACATCATACCCCACACCTTGGGCAACTCTAAGACAAAGTTAATAGCCAAGAAATAAACTAAAAATGAGTAAGCAAAAGAGAAAGAATTCTACCATAGATAACTACCATGGTGATAGAGAAAATCTGGCATCAACTTCAGAAGGAGACAGTGAAATCAGAACAGCTACTGGTACTTCACAGAAAAATGTCAAATAGTTACAAGCCCCGGGGTTCTTGAAAGAGTTTATAAAAGGATTAAAAAAATCAAATGAGAGAAGTTGAGGGAAAATTAGGGAAAAAATAAAAGTAATGCAATAAAATCAAGAACATTATGAAAAGAAAGTCAACCAATTGGAAAATAGAGATCCAAAAATTTATAGAAGAGAATAACTTTTGAAAAATTAGAATTAGGCAAGGGAAAACTAATGACTTCATAAGAAACTAAACAAAATCAAAAGAATGAAAAAAATAGAAAAGAACATGGAACATCCATTAGAAAAACAACTGACTTGTAAAACAGATCGCTAAGAGACTATTTAAGATTGTTGGAGTTCCTAAAATTTATGATAATTTTTAAAAAAGAGTCTAGAGACTATACTTCAATAGATTATTAAGGAAAATTGCCCTGAAAATTTAGAAGTAAAGGATAAAATAGAAAATGAAAAATTACCATCTGAAAGAGATTCTAAGCTAAAACTCACAGGAATATTATAACTATTTCAAAGCTCCCAGGGCAAGGAGAAAACTGCTATAAGCAACAAGAAAGAAACAATTTAAATGCTGTGGAGTTATAGTCAGGATAACACAAGATTTAGCACCTTTCAGATAAAAAAATGCGAAGGGAATGGAACAGAATATTCTGAAGAGTAAAGAAGTTGGGTTTGTAGCCAAGAATAACTTACTCAGCAAAATTGAATGTAAGATAGAATTGGGGTAGGAAGGTGGGGAAGGATATTTAATAAATTAAAGAACTTCCTTTCATGAGAAAAAGACTAAAACTGAATAGAAAATAAAAGAATGAGGAGAAACATAAGAAGGTAAATAATTATGAATATAATAAGGTGAGAAAATGTTACCTATAACTCTTAAGAATCTTAACATTCGTAGGATAGTTTGAAAGAACATACATAGATAGAAAGCTTAGAGTTGAGTTGAATATGATGGGATGATCCTAAAAAATAAAATTGGATATGGAGAGGTAAAATGAAGCAATCATATCATAAAATAAAATGTCACTGGAAGAACTGTTACAGTGGGGCAGGAGGGAATGTTAGTGCTGGAAACCTTATTCTCATCAAAACTGGATTAAAGAGGAAATAATATATACATCTAAAAGGATATAAAAGTCTTATTAAGTTAAGGAGAAATAGGAAAGTGAGGAACTTTTGAAAGGATAAGTAGATTAAGGAGTAGAAGGGTAAGGGGAGAGGATAAGGTAAAGATTCTTAGAAGGGATATGGATTAGAGAGGCAGTGGTTAGAAGTAAATTAGATATCTGAAGAGAAAAATGGGAAAAAGAGAAAAAGAGAAGAATAAAGAGTGAGGGAAAATAATATGGAGAGAAATACACAATTATGAATGCAACCATAAAATAGAAATGAATAAGAGAATTAAAATTCAGAATCTGACAATAGGTTGTTTATAAGAAATATATTTTAAAATCTCTTAATATCTCTAGAGTAAAACTAAAAGGCTGGAGTAGAATTTATCATGCTTCAACTGATACCAAAAAAAAAAAAAAAAAGAGCAGGCATAGCAATATTGATCTTAAACAAAATTAAAGCTAAAATAGATTTAATTAAAATAAACAGGGAAACTATATTATAATAAAATACTATAGACAGTTGTAATATTTATTTATGTAATATTTAAAGATCAACTAATTCTAATATTAAATAAATTATTTGGAATAATAGGCAAAGAAGGAATCCTACCAAACTCTTTTATAAAACAAAGATGGTGATGATACCAATAAAAGCTGAACAGAAAAAGAAAGTTGTAGACCAATTTTATTAATGAATATGGATACAAAAATCCTAAATAAAAAACTAGCTAGTAGACTACAGCAATATGTCATAAAGATTATACATTGTGACCAAGTGGAATTTGTACCAGGAATATGGGAATGGTTTAACATAAGGAAAGCTGTTAACATAGTTGAAAGAGCTTTTGACAAAATATAACACTCATTCCTATTAAAAATACATGAAAGTATACATATAAATGGAGTTTTCCTTAAAATGATAAGAAGCATCCTATGTGACTTTGGGCAAATCATTTAACCCCAATTGCCTCAAAAAAAAAAAAAAAATAGAAAAGAAAAGAAACATGTAACTAGAACCACAAGGAAGCATTTTTTGTAATGGTAATAAGCTAGTAGTTTTCCCAAGGAAATCAGAAGTGAAATGAGGATGCCTGTTATCACCAATATTATTCAGCATTTCAATAGAAATGCTAGCAATTTCAATAAGAGAAGAAAAAGAAATGGAAGGAATCAGGATGAGCAATGAGGTCACAAAACTATCTCTTTTTTTGCAGATGATATGATATATTTGGAAAATCCTAGATTCAACGAAAAAGCAAGTTGAAACAATTAATAATTTTAGCTACACAGGATATAAAACATAAATCATCTGTATTTCTATGTATCACCAACAAAACTTTACAAGAAGAGACAATAAGAGATATCTTATTTAAAATAATTGTAGAAAGCATAAAATACCTGGGAGTATATCTGCCAAAGCCACCTCAGGAACTATATGAACAAATTATAAAATGATTTTTATACATAAATATGAAATACTGACCATTAAAGTCAGATTTAAGTAATTGGAGAAAAAAATAATTGTTCATAGATGGACATTTTTTTAAAAACAAATCTACTCAATGACATCCCAATTAAATTACAAAAAAATATTTTATTGAGCTGGAAAAAGATAATAACAAAATTCATCTAGAAGAACAAAAGATTAAGATATTAAAAGAATTAATTAAAAATGTAAAAAAGATTTAACAAAACTAGATTTTAGACTCTATTTAAGGCAATAGAAAGATGGATCATTGGAACTGAGTAGACATACAATGCAGAGGAGCAAATGATTATAATAACCTTGTATTTGACAAATGTAAAGATGTATGTTTGTGGCATAAGAATTCATTATTTGAATGATGATTGTTGGAGGGGATGCGGGAAAACTGGGACATTGATGCATTGTTGGTGGAGTTGTGAACGAATCCAACCATTTTGGAGAGTAGTTTGGAACTATGCTCAAAAAGTTATCAAACTGTGCATACCCTTTGGTCCAGCAGTGTTACTACTGGGATTATATCCCAAAGAGATTATAAAGAAGGGAAAGGGACCTGCATGTGCACGAATGTTTGTGGCAGCCCTTTTTGTAGTGGCTAAAAACTGGAAACTGAATGGATGTCCATCAGTTGGAGAATGGCTGAATAAATTGTGGTATATGAATATTATGGAATATTACTGTTCTGTAAGAAATGACCAACAGGATGATTTCAGAAAGGCCTGGAGAGACTTACACGAACTGATGCTGAGTGAAATGAGCAGGACCAGGAGATCATTATATACTTCAACAACAATACTATATGATGACCAGTTCTGATGGACCAGGCCATCCTCAGCAACGAGATCAACCAAATCATTTCTAATGGAGCAGTAATGAACTGAACTAGCTATGCCCAGAAAAAGAACTCTGGGAGATGACTAAAAACCATTACATTGAATTCCCAATCCCTATATTTATGCACACCTGCATTTTTGATTTCCTTCACAAGCTAATTGTACAATATTTCAGAGTCTGATTCTTTTTGTACAGCAAAATAACGTTTTGGTCATGTATACTTATTGTGTATCTAATTTATATTTTAATATATTTAACATGTACTGGTCATCCTGCCATCTAGGGGAGGGGGTGGGGGGGTAAGAGGTGAAAAATTGGAACAAGAGGTTTGGCAATTGTTAATGCTGTAAAGTTACCTATGTATATATCCTGTAAATAAAAGGCTATTAAATAAAAACAAAAAAAAAAAAAAAAAAAAAAAAGAATTCATTATTTGGTAAAACTTGCTGGGAAAACTAGAAAGCAGTCTGACATAAACTGAGCATAGATTAATGTCTTATTCATTTACAAGATAAGGTCAATATGGATAAATGAACTAAATGTAAAAGGAGACATCACAAGAAAATCAAAAGAATGTAAAAAACATTATTTGTCAGATTTTTGGATAGGGAAAGAATTTATAAATAAAAAAGAGGTAGAGAGCATTGTAAAATGTAGAACGGATGATTTTATATATATTAAATTTAAATGGTTTTGGACAAATAAACCAATGTAGCCAAGATTAGAAGGAAAATGGAGAATTGGGGAAGATTTTTTTTTTTTTACAATTTTTTTTTCTCAAAGAAAGATCTCATATATCAAATATATACAAATTTTTTTCTCAAAATTATAAGAACACAAGTCATTCCCCTCAATTGGGGGCAAAGGATATGAAAGTGGTTTTTTCAATGAAGAAATTAAAGCTATTTATTATCATATGAAAAATACTCTAAATCATTATTGATAAAAGAAATGCAAATTCCATTTTGAAGAACAATCTGAAATTATGTCCAAAGAGTTGTAAAGTTTTGTATACCCTTTGACTTAACGATGTCATTATTAAATCTATTTCCCAAGGTGGTCAGGGAAAAAGGAAAAGAACATACATGTTCTAAAATATTTATAGAAGCTCTCTTTGAAGTAGTAAAGACCTGGAAATCAAAGGGATGCCCATCAATTGGGAAATGGCTAAATAAATTGTGGTATATGATTGTAAGAGAATACTGCTGTGCTGTAAGAAATGAGAAGCAGGTGGATATTAGAAAAACATTGAAAGACTTGCATGAAATAATGAAGAGTAAAATGAATAGACCTAAGAGAATGCTGTATTCAGGAACAGCAGTATTGTTTAAAGAATAACTGTGAATGACTTAAGTTATTCTGAGTATTATAGAAACTGAAATCAAATACAAAGGACCTATGAAGGAAGATGATATCTAACTCCAGAGAAAGAACTGATAAAATAGAAATATGTATAATAATATAGTTTTACATATATCTAGATCTATCTCTATAGCTCTTTCTCTGTGTGTGTGTGTGTGTGTGTGTGTGTGTGTGAAATGTTGGCCTTTTTAGGGTCAGATGGAAAAGAAAACAGTGAAACTTAAGGCAAATTTTTTTTTTTAAATTTCCATTTACTTCTGTAATAAACTTCCATTTATTACACACTCACAAAGAATGTAAGCTCTTTTAAGACAAGGGTCGACTTAGGTTTTTGAATCCCTAGCAGCTAGCATAATGCTTGCCATATAGTGGGCACTTAATATAATTGCTTTTTTTTACTGAATAATTGAATGAATGATGATATGCACAAACCATTGGTAGCAATTTATTCATTGCCAAATTCAGCCTGGGACCCAGCATCATAGAAAGTTGGTTGGAGATGAGGATGGGAGGAATTATCCTCAACATGTATGTTGAAGAGATTCTTAACTACAGGGAATATTCAACCATTTACATCAGTTATGACAGAATGACTCAGAATAATATTCTTTGAACACTCAGTTCTTTATTATGCCAGGTTTTACATATGGAGAGGAAAAAGAATTCCCTTTTTGTGAAGATAAATCAAATCATTGAGTCTGCTATATTGGAGCCATATAAATCCTATTTAGCTTCTTGCTAAGTCTGATATATAGACATGTCTGGGGTTACATGGATATAATCACATTTATTTAAAGATTTGGTTAAATATTTGTACATATCCTAAGTGAGAATGTGAAAATGAAGTTTTTAGATGGAAATGGACCTAAGTGTTTAGAAAACTGCATAATTGCAACCAAACTTGTCTTAAAGAGTAATGGTCAATATATTTGTAGAAGAGGCAATTCTACTGATTAGAAGAAAATCCAGCTGTTCTGGAATCTCATCAGTTAACTGGGGCTTAGTGTGTTTGTGCTTTTCACACTCTATGAAGCAGTAATGGTTGGGGCAGGTAGGTGATATTGGGCCTGGAATCAGGAAGACCTGAGTACACTAACAATATGACCTTGCATAAATCACATAATCTCTGTTTATCTCAGTTTCCCTATCTGTAAAATTGAGATGATAACTGCACCTATCTCCTAGGACTGTGAGGATCAAAATCAAATAAGAAAACAATTGGATCTGCCTACAAATAGTAAGTATTATATAAATGTTAACTATTATTATAAGTGCAATTTAAAGGTTTTATTTAACGCCATCTATTTTGGCAGGGAAGGTGATCTGGAGAATTTTATGATTATAAGGAACTCTTGGTGAGAAGACTGTCCTTTCCCAATGCAGATCGACAACTGTTTTATGACACCATATACATAATCTAAACAAATGTATTAACTACACTAATGCATTTGGGGATATTTAAGAATTCCTACAATCTTAGGATGTTAGCATGAAGGGATTTTAAAGATCATCTGGTCCAACTTGGCCAAAATAGGCAGAGGGTTGAGTAACTTATCCATGATCACCAGTCTGTTAGTGATAGCATCCAGGGGTCCTCAAACATTTTAAATAGGGAGCCAGTTCACTGTCCCTCAGACTGCTGAAAGGCCGGACTATAGTAAAAACAAAAACTTTGATTTGTGGGCCTTTAAATAAAGAAACTTCATAGCCCTGGGTGAGGGGGATAATCGTCCTCAGCTGCCGCGTCTGGCCCGCAGGCAATAGTTTGAGGATCCCTGCTAGACCCTGGACCCAGATCTTCAAAATTCATCTGCAGGATTCTTCCCACTGCTTCTTTCTGAAAGGTCCTCTGGACCATCTCAAATTACTTACATTTTAGTGTGAGCTATAACTACTTCCCGGGGTCCATTAGTACATTAATGCATAGAGCTCTGATCAAAATAACAGGTTACATTTATATAAACATTAAAATTTACAAAGTGTTTTCCTTATAACAGCCTTGAAAGGTAGGTAATAGAAATATTGTCCATCTCTAGCCCCACTGGACCTGTGATTTTATTAGTAAGAGGGACTCATATGGTGGGAATTTTCTGTAGCAAAGCAGATTCATTGCCAACTCTCTCTGTGTGTCAAAAGTAATATAGATAGACAACTTGTCAATATCTGAGAGTTTTAGCCTCTGTTTTACAGGTAAAGAAACTGAAGTTCAGAGTTTATTTGGCTTACCTAGGGATGCATTGCTAGCTAGAAAGCACCAGAATCAGAATTTAAATTCATACCTCTATTGCTTTATACCTTAATAACAATAACAAAGGCAAGCCTATTCTCTGAGGACTCTCTTTTCTCACTTTCTCTTCAACTCACAACCCTTTAGCATCATCCCCTTTCATTTCCTCCTTTATCCCAGTTTCTGATGAAGTCTCTTCAACAAAGTTAATCCCTCCATAACACTTCATCCCATCCCTATAGTCTTCTCCCTCAATAGCCCATCTCTACAATCCCAACTTTCTCTCTAATCTTCAACAGCTTCCTAGTTACTAATTCTTCCTTGACAAAGGTATTTCCCCATTATTAAAAAAAATGAAACAAACAAAAACCCTCATTAGTTACTACTGTTCCTTGCATCTTCCTATATCTCTCCTTTGGTAAACTTCTTGAAAAAGCTATTTATGATTATTTCCTCTATTTCTTCTGCTCTTAAAATCTTCTTAACTCTCTTCATTCTGATTTCTAACGGTATCATTCAGCTGAAATTGTTCTCCAAAGTTACGGGGGATCTCCTAATTGCCCAATGGACTCTTTTCAGTTCTCATTTTTCTTGACCTCTCCGCAGCATAACACTGTTGACCTTCCCCCCTAGCCTTTCCCTCCCCCCACTTGAGTACTCTCTCTTCTGGGTTTTTGAACTTTCTCCTGGTCTTTTTTTTTTTTTTTTTTAAGCTATCTAACTGTTTCTTCTCAGTTTTCTTTGCTGATCCATGATTCACATATATAATATGTATGGGTCTCTCTTTTTTCTCTATACATTCTGTGATGACTTTATGACTTTATATGGATTTAGTTACCATCTCTATGTAGAAAACTCCTATATATATATGCAGCCTTAATCTCTTTCCTGAGCTACAATTCTGCATCATGAACTGCCTGTTGGAAACTTCAAATTGGATGTACTGAAGATGTCTTAAAATCAGCATGTATAAAACACAATCCGTTATCATTCCTTCCAAACCCATCCTCTTTTGAACTTCACTAATATTGTCAAGAGAACTAACACTGGTTCTTTTTATAGTGGAAAGGAATTGGGGATTGAACGAATGCCCATCAGTTGGGTAATGATTAAATAAGTTACAGCATATGAAGGTAATGCAATATTATCATTCTTTAAGAAATGATGAGCAGGTTGACTTCAGGAAAGCCTGGAAAGACTTACAAGAAGTAATGCTAACCAAAGTAGCAGAATCAGGAGAAACTGTACATAGCAACAACAAGATTATGTGATGATTAACTGTGGTGGAATTGGTTCTTCTCAAACTTGGGGTAATTTTTTTTTCTTTTTCATGATTTTTACCTTTTTGGCATGATTTTTCTTATGTAATGAGAAATATGGAAATATGTTTAAAAGGATTACATATATTTAACCTATATCAGTTTGCTTGATGTCTTGGGGAAAGAGAAGAGAAGGAAGGAAGAGAGAAAAGTTTTGAATACAAAGTCTTAAAGAATGAATTTTAAACACTATCTTTACATATATTTGAAAAAATAAAATACTATTAAAAAAAGAGGCCTCACATCCTTATAGTTTTGCAATCTTGGGGTCATCCTTATTCCTCATTTTCTCTCACTTCCCATATTAGTTACTCAATCTTGCCACTTTTATCTTTCATAGAATCTCCTCTTATCTAATTATTTGGTCAAAACCTTGGTTTAAGTGCTTACTGCTGTTCACCAAATTTCTAATTGATTTCCATGGCTCAAGCCTTTCCCCGCACTGAGTCCTCTACAGAAATTAAAAATGATTTTTCTAAAGCACAGTGTTGATTTCTCCTTCATAGAGTGCAATGGCTTGTCTCCAGCATCACATATAAATTGTTCTGTTTGGCATTTAAATCAGGACCCTTCCTACATTTTCACTTATATTACTTATTATTTTCTTCCTGTCATGTAGCAATCCAACCTTTCTGGTCTACTTACTGTTTTACCCACTGAACATTGCACCTACTATCTTGTAATCTTTGTCTTAACTGCTCCCTAAATCTCCCAGTGCTCTCCACTCGCATATCTTAGAATCCTGGATTTCCTTCAATACTCAGCTCAAGGACCACATAAAGCCTTTCCTGATCTCCCTTTTACTCATCCTCCCAGCTTTAGTACAATCACTTCACAAATTATTTGTATTCATTTGGTCTATATTATATGTATTTATTGTTTTCCCCCATTTGAAAGTAAGTCCCTTGAGGGTAAGGATTTTCTTTTTCTTTTCTTTTCTTTTTTTGCTGAGACAATTGGGGTTAAGTGATTTGCCCAGGGTCACACAACCAGGAAGAGGCCAGATTTGAATTTAGCTCCTCCTGACTTCAGGGCTGGTGCTCTATCCACTGAGCCATCTAGCTTCCTCCATAAGGATATTTTTTAAAACATGTTTTTATGTTTCCAGTATTTAGTATAGCACATATCAGGCACTTAATAGATATTTTTGATTGATTATCTCAAGATAACCATTGCATTCTTATGAAGCCGACTTTTGAGGCTGAGATAGTACTAGCAAATCAGCCCCTGAGATCTGGGAAAAAAGCAAGTCTTTCTTTCCTGTTGCCAGTTATGCTGATCTATATCTAGCTACTGGACCCAGATGGCTCTGGAGGAGAAAATGAGACAGGTGAACTTGAATTGCCCTCCCTCCCTTAAACCCAATTCCCTTGTAAGTCATGGTATCACCTCCCTGATGTCGTGGTCCTTTTCAAGAAGGAAGGACAAACAATAACAACTATTCAACATCCTCTCCTTTTATTTCAATTTTACTTAAATAAATGAAGAGGGCAAGCTACCAAAAGAAAAGCACAGTGTTGGGGAAAATTATAAAATCAACACATTATCTAGATTTTTTTTTCTCTTTGTTAGATGCCTCTCTTATCACTTGTAGGTACAGCAATAGATAGGGGCAGCTAGGTGGATGTAGATAGAATGGTGGGTCTAGAACTCAGCAAAACCATAATAGATGTGTGATTATAGGCAAGTCACTTAGTCTTTGTCTCAGTTTTCTCATCCATGAAACTGGGATAATAATAGCATGGTTCTCCCTGGTTATAAAATGAGATAATATTTGTAAAGTGTTTTGCAAACTCTATATAAATAGCTATTAGCTCTTATCAGAAATCTGGCGTCTATATCTTGATAACTAGTTTCTCCTGCCATCCTTCCCCGTTAACAAAATCTGCCCTCTTGAGATAGCCAATCCATTTTTCTTTTCCAGACCCATCAAAGCCTACCTCTCCTGGGCTTTCCTTCAGGGTCTTGTAGGTAACTACATTACTCTTTTAGATGTATCAATGTGGGTTCTGGGGAACCCAGTGATACTTGGCTATTAAAACAGAATCTAAATATTTTATATAATATAACTAGAGTTGGCAAAAATTACTATCAAAAAGAAGCAGCAGAAGCTGCTTCCAGCCCTTCTTTGAAATTCAGAGGAATGGTGCGAAATCCACTTCAATATGACAGCATTCATGCTTGGTGGTATAGGGCAATCCCTCTTATTCCAAGATGTGTAAAGACAATAGGGAAAGGAAAGATGTTATGATCAATATGTCATCTGGCTTGCTTTTTCAGGAGACTAAGATGCTACAGCTTTGTTAGGTAAGAAGCAGGGATTTAAAAACATGATTTGTGACTCAGCAATCCTGGGACAAAATGCTATTAAACCTACAGTGTGGCCAAGGAACACCAGCTACTCCCTTCATCAAAAAGAAACCTTGAGAGAAATACCTGAACCCTTTATCTATTCCAGATTTTTTTTTAAAGAGAAGGCTGCTTTTAAAATTACATAAACTTATATATCCTCTGTGAGGTGAGCCAAGCTATTTGGCCCGACTTTAGAGACATCATATCCAAGTTTTAAGTCTTAGATCTTAGTCCAAGCGTAGAAAATTTGGAAAGGAAATAATGTTTTCTAGATAAATGTTGGTATTCTTTAGTGATGCTAAGGCCCAGTGAGCATTACAAAAGAATCTGGTATAATATTGAGATACATTATACATGACCTCAAAAAGAATTTCTGTTCACATGTACTTCACAGGATGAAAGCACACATTGTATTTTAGACTTCTTGGGACTTGGACAAATACCTGTTAGAAGTAGTAGCTAGGCTTTGTAAAAGCCACCTGTTACTAGAAAATGGCCTTTTGCAAAGAAGTAGTTTATCATTTAATATCCATTTACAAGATGGAATTGATTAAATGATCCACATCACAGTCCAATTCAGTGCCTTTTGGTCCTGAATGATGATATATATGAGAAGTGCTTCATTAAAGATGAAGTATCAAAAAAATAAAGTAGCATTGTACCTTTTGTTTCTTAGAATTCCAGAGTTGGTGTGCAGAGAAAAATGATACTGTAGGAATTCTGTTGGAAACATCTTGGCTCTGGGATTGTATGGTTTTCCTATGGAAAGCCATCCATGCTAAGTATTAATCCAAAGCTTAATTAATTCACCCAATCCTGCACACTAAAGTATCCAGTCTAACCTAACTTTCATACAAAATATGGGTAACTTTACAGTATTGACAATTGCCAAACCTCTTGTTCCAATTTTTCCCCTCTTTCCCCCTACCCCCTCCCCCAGATGGCAGGATGACCAGTAGATGTTAACTATATTAAAATATAAATTAGATACACAATAAGTATACATGACCAAACTGTTATTTCATACAAAATATTTAGCAAGGAATCTTTAAGTCTACTTACTCAAAGGTACTACCTTAAATACTTACTTTTTATAAAAAAAAAAAAAAAAACAAGAAAAAAGAAGAAAAGAAATATTCTAGAATGATAGGGATAGTTTTTGCAAGAGTTTTCTTTAAAAGGGCTTATTTCCTTTTTGTCTTCATATCCCCAATGCCTAGCACACCAGCTGGTACACAGTAGGTGTTTAAAAACTGTTTATTGAATTGAATTAATAACATTGTGTGGGATTTCCTAAGTAAAAATGGAACTTTGTTATGGTTAATTGAATAGTTCTATTCCCTTTCTCTTCTAAAAAATTAGCCCATTTCCTTAGGTTAAGTGCCCTAAACTTCAGTGCCTATGTGAGTCCTCTTGGGTTTGTGATTTCACAGATTTAGAGAGGGTAAAGAATTGGTTCAGTGCTTCTGAGTTCTAAAGTGGCAGCTTGGCTTGCCTTTTTCTTCATTATATGACTAGAAAGGCTTCTTGTGAACTCTCAGTGAATAATTAATCAATTTTTGGTTTTAAATTATTCACCAGTTCTAGCCAGTATAATTGCTAGAGACCAGAGAATTAATTTATTGGATGGTCTTTCTTCTCTTTGTTTAGAGAAAGGACCAGGTTGGAACTGAGTAGAACAAAAACATAGCTGCCTCTAACCAGCTTTTTCCTGGGATGATATTGGATCACATGTAGGCTTTTGTATCAACATAGAAAGCAATGGCAAACGTGAGCTGGTGTCAAGCAGGTGTGATGTTCTCTGCTGAGCTTCCTCTTCTAGACAGAATAGAAAAATAATAGATTTTCCATAGAGCTTAATGGACTTTCAGTGAATAGTTGTATAATTAACCTTTGATTATGTACAGAGTTGAGGGCCAGGCTGAGGATAGATAATTGAAATCTAAAGATTATTGAAAACCCTCAGTTTGGGAGAACAAAAGGGATCATAGATTAAAGATATCTCCCTTTACACAATATTTATTTAAAAAATATTTTACTGATGCTTTAAAAAAACACATCTCAATGCCTCCCCCACCTCCAAAGAGTGTTCTTTTGTAACAGATGACAATAAAACAAAATAAACTCACATATTTCACAGTGCTGCCTTATTTTCTGCCATACTCTTCTTTCCACCCTTCATCCTGGTAATTAAGTGAACTCCAACTCCCTCTTTTTACAGAGAAGGAAAATAAAGACTGGTGGTACAGTGGAAATAAAATTGTTTCAGAGTCAAGTTTGAGTTCAGGGGCTGCCATTTAACTTCCTGTAATACTTTTGCTAAGTTGCTCAAGATCTCATTAAGATCTAAGAATGGAGAAGATTTGAGTTGCTCCTGGTCATATGACCAAATTATTGTGAGTCTTAGGTTCCTCATCTGTTTAAAAAAAAAAAAAAAAAAAAAAGCCCAGGGGAGCTGGATTGGATTAAAATTTGCCCCAGATTCTTCCAAGTTTTATGTCCATATTACTTCCTCATTTATGAAGAAAAAGGGGGCAGGATTTGAGCTGGATGATCTCTTAAGAGCTAAATTTCTAGAAATAAAAGTCATCTCAGTAGCATGTAGCAGACCAGAATTTGAACCTAGGGGCTCTCTCAATATCTACCACTAAAGACAGTGTGCCATGGTCTTCCTCTTTTTCTGCTTTGTGGCAGCTTTTCAAGAGCTGCTAAGAGCAGTAAATTTGGGCTCTAGGCTCCTTCCTTCTGGCTTCTGATGCCTGTAGATAGAAGTATTAAATGGTAGCAGAATGGTCAAAAGTTGATATACAAAGGGAAGAAAGACAAGGGGAAAAAATCCCATATAATTCACAAACTAGATACTGGGTCCTTGAACAATTAACATCGTGATCTGATTTAACTAGAAATGGAAAGTTTCCATTTGGTCTGGTCAGAATGTTCTCTTTATACAGGTTTCAAAATAAATCATCATCATCCCAAATCTTGGACAAGGATGAGCAACAGCTTCTAGTTTCCTTCTGGTCTGAGCCATAAATTATCGTTTGAAGTTCTGGCCAAAAACTCTGAGGGTCTCCCAGATTGATTCTTTTATGAAGGCAAACTAGGCCATGTTTGGCTATAATTCTTACCTAATCTTTAATTACTGAATGGGAGTTACTTTAGACAAACTGAGACCTGAGAAAGGCTTAGCTTGAAAAGGCCCACGTCTCCCACTGCATTTGGGACCATCTCCAGTTGTTTTGACTTATGTCTTGCTATTGGATTCTGATCACTCTGGAGGAGAGAGTGAAGCTGATGACTTTGCATTGCATTGCCTTACCTACATACAATTCACTTGCATATCACCCTCCTGATATGATAGGTCCTCTTCAAGAATGGAAGATGAACCATTGTTAGAGGCATTTGTGACTCAGAAAAATATCATTTTTTATTAGCATGGCAGTCAAAGAAAGGTGACCCAAATGGAAGATGAAATTTTGTTACCTTTCTGAATTAGGTATCTCATTTAGATACCACCTGTATCTTATTTTGTAAAAAATCCGCATACTTTGGGAGTAAACAGGACTACGTTGCCTTACATTGTAGGATAAATCATGTAATTGCTAAGTTTTTATGTGTTCAAGTAAAAATCTGAGTACAGTGAGTTTTTTCCTATTCCAAAATGATATCATTGGATGACTAAAACAAGAGGCCACAGGCAAGAAATCAAAGAAATAAATGCCCTCAGTTTTTTTTTTTTTTTTTTTTTTAACAAACTGTCTTAACACTGAATGGGAAATTTTCTTTTAGAGAGTGATTCTCATGAATTGAAAAGCATGGGACTTGGAATATCAAAACTGTGGGTTTCAATCTTGACTCCAAAATGTTCTATCTGTATGAGCATCGGAAAGTCAATTAACCTCTTTTAGTTTCCTTATTGGTAAAATGGAGATGATGATGATAGGATTATTGTGATGATCATACAAATTAATTGATGTAAAGGGCTATATAAATGTCAGCTTACTTATCCCATTAGTAGTATAATAGAGAAATTCAGACTGGCCAATGAGAACCCAGTCCTCCAAGAATTTGTGCTAACCCAAGTGGATACTTGAGAAATCTCCTTTTTGGCATTCATAATTGAATTCCCTGCCCACTACTTCAAAGGATGCACAGGTATTCTGAAAATGTATTGTCCACTTGTTTCAGGGTGAATGTGAGCTTTCTAATTGTCTTTTGAACCAGAACTGGATGTACATCCAAAAAAAAAAAAAAATCATATTGCTGCTCTTTTTTCTTTCTTGCTATGAATATGATTCTTGAATGCATAAATGTCCTAATTGGAGGAGGGATGGAGCACACAGTCCCTCCCATATAATAAGACCACATGGCACAATGGAATTGTTGTTTTTCTTGTTTGTCCTTCATTTTCGAAGAGGACCATAACATCAGGGAGGTGATTTTATGACATGTAAGTGAAATGGATTTAAGTGAGGAAGGGCTGTGCAAGGTCACCTGCCTCACTTTCCCTTCTAGTGCCATCTAGGTCCAGTGGTCATATATTCTTCCATTGGCACAATGGGACTTGGAATCGGGAAGAAATGAATTTCAATCTGCCTGGGACGCTTGCTAGTTAAATGACTATAATCAAATCATTGTCTGAAGTATAGGAAATTATTAATTGCCAATAGACTTCTCAGACTCTATTCTTTCATCTGTAACATGAAAACAATTCTATATGTAATATCTACCTTGAATAGTCATTGTGAAGATAATTCAAACAATTTATTTAAAGGCAATGTAGATGTGAGATCATTACTGGCAGTAGTATCAGATTGCACAATGACCAGTGTACTAGACTTGGAAAGAGGAAGACTTCAGTTTGAATCTTGCCTTAAATGTTTACTATGTGTCTGTACGAACTCAGGCACATCACTTAATCTCTCTTCACTTCAGTTTTCTCCTTTGCAAAATGGGGAGGATGACAGCATTTACTTTGAGAGTTGATCAATTGAGATCACATATTTAAAATATTTTGCAAACCTTAAAGTGCTAAATGAATGCTAAATATTATTATTAAATTTACTCAACATTAAACAAGGCTCATTGGCACCTAATCTTGATACTGTCCAGCTTTGAATAACATCCATTATCTATTATACTTCGCTTTTGCCTCTGAGATATGGCTATGAATTATTAAAGAAAGTTATTCAACATTGCTGATTGGTTCAACTGGAGATTCATGCTATTTTACCTTATGTAGGCTTTTCCTGTTATTTAGCAATTCTTTTATTCATTCTTGGCTCTTTATCATACTTTCCACAACTAATTCTTTACCTTCTTAAGGCTCTAATGCATCCCAGAACTCAAAATCTACCTGTAGCTATTAGATAGATCTTCCTGATGTCAGTTTGATAATAACTTTTGTAGTTGTTACATTTCAATTGTGTTCAACTCTGTGACCTCTTTTGGGTTTTTCTTGATAGAGATACAGGAGTGATTTGCTGTTTCTTTCTCCAGCTCATTTTATAGAAGAAGAATAATTATGGCAAATAGGATTAAGTGACTTATCGTGGTCACACAGGTACTAAGTGTTTAAGGTTGGATTCAAATTCTAGTCTTCCTGACTCTAGGGCTGGCGCTCTATCTACCTAGTTGCCCACATCACATAAATACTTTAAAATCATCATTGACCATTTATTAACCATTGAACAAAGTCTAAATTTCTTAATAAAGAATTCAAGACCTTCCACATTCTTGGTTCAATTAACCTTGGCAACCTTATTTTATATTATTTCTTTTCAGCACTTATCTCAGTGCCTTAATAAATGCTTATTGTTTGACTGATTGATATACTATATATATACTCTAGTCAAACTGGACTATTTGCTTTTTTCTAAATGTGTCCCAGCTTTCTTATTTTTGTGCCTTTGAACCCAACATTTTCTAGTTT
Source organism: Sarcophilus harrisii (assembly GCF_902635505.1). Lineage (NCBI taxonomy): Eukaryota > Metazoa > Chordata > Mammalia > Dasyuromorphia > Dasyuridae > Sarcophilus > Sarcophilus harrisii. The sequence goes on from NC_045428.1 coordinate 204,961,462, forward strand.
TTGAATGGTTGGAAACCAACCTCATCATGTCTGTTCAAATCTTCTTCCTTTCAAAAATCATAAAAACTTCTTGATCTCCATAAAATAAAATGTTCTCTCCCTCCTTTCTATCTTTTTTGTATACTCCAAAGCACTTATCACATTCCTACTTAAGATATAATTACTTGCCCATATATATTTTTTGGTTATATAATAGGTGGCAAGCTCTTTGAAGACAGGGACCTTATGTTATTTATTGTTATAGTCCTTAGTGCCTAGCACAAAGCACATGCTTAATAAATGATTATCTGCTAAATGAATGGAGCCAATTTAACCTTCTTGATCTGAGTTTTCTTCCTCTGTAAGTGTAAGGGGGTTGGGTTATCTGGCCTCTAAGGTTCTTTCCAATCCCAAATTTATGATCAGTAGCTTTTTCCTTTTCCAAATGGCAAATGTTTCCATTTTGTATGACAAGAATGATTTATCAAAAATGATTTAAAATCACTTTATTTATTATATCAGTTCAACTGAAATAAGCAAGGAGAGCAATTGTGAAAGTTTTTCATAGGCTTTTAAATAAGAAAGCAACTTACCATAGTGTCTATTTGTTTTTTTTTTTAAAGTCCCAATAATTTGCCACACTCTTCTTCCTTCCTATCTTCTTTTAGGACTTCTTGCAACAAAAAAGGAAGGTTAAACTAAGCAAATAAACACATCGGCCAAGTTTGAAAACATATTCCTCATTCTACATCTGGGATGCACCAGTTTTCTGCCAAGAGGAAGGATGTATGCTTCCTCTGCACATGATCAGACACTGCATTGATCAGCATTCTTAAGTCTTAGAGTATTGTTTTTCTTTACATCTAATTTCTAATAATTTATATTTGAATAATAATTTGGTGTCAGTGTCACAGTCCATGTTTTTGGGCTGTTTTGATAGCATTTTTTTCCTTTTCTATTTTGTGATATGCTAGACTATTTTGTGATGGAAATCACTATGTTTTAGCAGTAAATACATTCTAACACCACAGACATTTTCTTGGTTTTGCTTTCTCCTAAGCACAGCTATCTTGGATTTAGTCTTGATGGAGAGATAATTACCATGTGGTCTCCATTTGCCAGTAGGTTGGAGACCCACATGCAAGATCACAATCAAATTCACTTAAGTGAAGCAGAAAATGGTATTGATGCATAGCTGGTCATTTCTCAGTGCAAAAAGAGTTATACAAACTCACAGATGGCAAACATCGTTCCTTGTGTGACCCAATCATAGGCCAGCAGAAAAGGGCAGTTTCATCCCCAAGATGGATTTGAGCTATACTTGTTGCAAAGAGAAGCTTTATGGCAAGGCAAAAAAAAAAAAAAAAGTCCAACAATGAAGCCACTTTAATGAAAGAGTAAACATTTCCATCAGATTAAAAAAAAGTAGAGATCTGTTTACAAGTGACTTAACCCTCTTCCTCATCCCACAAACTCTGTCCCAGCTATAGATGAAGTATATTTGGAAAGTCTCTTGATAGTAAAAAGCTAACTGCCTTTTTTCCCCTTGGTACTTATGATTAGGAGTGAAGCAAGCTTATAATATCTTTCGAAAATTATGCCAAAAAGTCACTGTAGAAATTCATACCAGGAGCCAAGAAAGCTGCTGAATCCATCAGACAATGCTGAAAACATCATTGACTTAAACTGAACACAGTGCATATTTTTAGTATGAATGTGAATTGGGGTTTGAGCTTCAGTGAAAAGGAAGAAAGAAAAGATTAGGATGCTTGAGATGAGTTCCCAAAGAGCATTTTGTGTATTTAAAAGCTCCCAGGGAGAAAAAAAAAAAGTCTAGATGGCAGGGAATTTCATACTAGTTGGCTTCCTAGTAAAAAAACAAAACAAAACCCCATCTTCACCACCACCACCAAAAACCCCAATCAAAACAAAACAAAATATATTATCTCTTTGAAATGTTCAGAGAAGAAGGATTAGGTAAAATTCATCTAGGCTCCAACTATATTTTAGCTAAATGATTTTGTTTCTTCATTTGCTATTAATAAAAAAAATTGCTAAGTTCCCAAAGCCTAGTATCCTATAAATAATACCACTAAAAAAATCAACCCAGATGTGTCAAAGAGATTAAGAAAGCCATATCAATTATGTATGTGTGTACACGTATGTGCTAATACAGGCTGCTAACAGCCATTAATGTTGATCTTTAAATAAATCCTTAGATATATGTAAGGAAAGCCACAATATTTTTCTGGCAATAATGACGATAAAAAAACAACAACAGTGGTTTCTATGAGCCAGGTTCTTTAAAAAGTCATTTATGCAATAAATAACTTGAACATATAGGTAGATGTGAAAGAGAGATCAGAAAAAGGTATACATATAAAAGCAGAGGTAAGGAAGGCATGGTGAAGAACAGTCAGCTAGACGAATCTGTCCCTGCACCCATTCTGATCAATATTTAATCTCCTTGCTGGAAGAACTCTGATCCAGTGAGAGAAATCAGTGAACTTACCATGCATTGTTCATGTTGGCTCTTTTATCTCATAACTATTTTTTAAAATAGCCTTTTCTAAAGAGTTAGATTGCTGTTCTATAGACCAAAACCAGTCTAGCTCCAGAAGCATTTACTCTAGCATAGTAATAAAAAGCCTGCTAAAAATCAAATGACAAAAGCAATTTAAAAAAATCTATTGAACAAAACAAAAAATTAAAATGAGCAGCTTAAAAATTTTTTCAATAATTTATTTTGTTGCCTTAGAGATTTATTTTAACTCACCAAGAATAAGGATTGGATGGTTTGGGAAAATATTATTTTATAATGGTTAACTCTACAATATTGCATCAAACATAAAACTAACACTCAGTGCATCTTTGGCCTGACAAACTTGAAATGACTATTACTTTATGCCTGCTTCTTGGTGATGGAAAATGCAATGGAGAGAGACCCAGGAGAGACACTTTATAACAAGGTCAAGGGAAGAAGGGTCTGTCTGAACTTGTTGCCAGAGAAATTCTTCTTTACTATTTATACTTGCTTTGTGCCTCAAGGTTGAAACATACAATTCACTGGCAAATGTATACCTCTGAACAAGTTTGCCAAGTGTGTGTGCCAGAACCAATCAGCCTTTGGCTTAGAGATGTACTGACATATACTATTTAGGGGAAAAAAAATGCTGCTGTTGAGAATATTTTATAGCACCTTATATAGTTTTAAAATTGCTATTATATATGATCTTTTTTTTCCAACTTTATAGTCACTGCACAGAAAGTGGAATGGGTATTTTCTCATTTTAAAGGCCTTTGAGGACAAAGAACATTTTAATTTTTTTTTTTTTTTTTTTTTTTTTTTTTTTTTTTTTGGTCTTTATTCCTAACATCACTGCCTTTTGGATTCCCTGGCTTCCTTTAAGTCCCATGTAAATTCCACTTTCTACAGGAAGCCTCTCTAGTGCTAATAATACCTTCCTTCTTTTAATTTCTTCCTTTGCCTTATTTATATAGCTTGTTTGTATTGTATTTATTTATGTTGTTTTCTCCATTTGATGTCTTTGAGAGCAGGGGCTGTATTTTTTTTTTTTTTTTTTGCCTCTCTTTGTATTCCCAATGTTCATGCCTGGCACATACTAGATACTTAATAAATGTTTATTGACTGACTGACCCAGTACCTATTATAGTCTCTGGAACATAATAAGTACTTGATAAATGTTTGTTGAATTGAACTGGATTAACAGATATATGTGGAGTAATGAGATTGAGCATGTGCTCAAGCCACACTTAAAATAGCAACTGAGTAAGATTTTCCCAATGCTTATGCTACCCTTTGATACTAACATTTTGATTACTCTCAGTAATATGAAGTAGTCCAGATATGTAAATATTAGTCACAAAAAGCCAGGGGAGATTATAGGATTTAGGGTTAATAGAAAGGACTTTGGAGGTCACTTAGCTTAAACTAATCCCTCATCTCACAGAGGAACATATCAGGGTTCAGAATGATTTATATAAAATAATATAGATTTGATCAGAGCCAAGATTCAAATCTAGAACCTCTACTTCCAGATTCAGCATATTTGTCCCCCTACACAGTATTGCTTCCATATGATTTTTGATTCATCAATTTTACATACCACATCAAGGAGACCAGATTTTAGCGAGTATCATGGCTAAATAGGACAAATGGTTACTAGATGATGAAAAACATGAATTGTTATAGGTAAATTTACAAGAACTTGAAATAGTTAATACAATTAATACAATTGTTTGGAGAACAGTTTCTATACTGTAAAAACCTGGTTTATTAGTTATTAGATAAAAACTATCTATAGAATTAACTACTATATACCTAGGATAAAGTCAAGATTCTTTCATCTAGGAATCAGGTTCTTATTATTTTTAACCAATCTTATTTCCCACTGTCCCCTCATTCTATTTTCTCATAAGTACCATGCTCATTCCTGACTCTGTAACAGTCACTCAGACTCTCTGGTCCATTTCTCATGTGTAAAATGAGAAAGTTGGATTAAAGCTCTCAGATCTTTTCCAGCTTGCCATCTCTGATCCTATGACAACAAGAATGCTCTTCTTCATTCTTTCCACTTATCCAAAAACCTTTCAAGGTTCTTCTCTGATTATTCTGGCCGACAGTGAACTATCCTTTGTAGAACTTCCATAACGTGAAATCTATGTATTGTTCAGACAGGTTGGTATGGTACATAAAGTGTTAGACTTGGATTCCAGAAGACCTGAGTTAAAATCTTATTTTAGATATTTACTAATTGCATGACTCAGGACAAGTTGTTGACCTATTCTGTCTCATTTCTCCCATCTGCAAAATGTGTATTAGAATTACTATTAGGATAAAATGAGCTAAAATATGTAATTTGCAAACTATGTAAATGCTAACTTATCATTCATTTACATCCATATTCATATACCGTTTTGCTTTACTTCATTGTTTCATGAATATTCCCTTTGACACATAAATTCTTGAAGGGTAGGTATTGTGTATTACATTTCTTTTACATTTCTGTCCTTATGGAATATAGTTCTACATAGGTTTGTAGGCATTGTGATGTTATTGGCAAGTGCCTAGCATTTGAAGCCAGAATGTCTAGACTTGAATCTGTGCCAGCTCAGCCACATGGGGCAAGTCCTTTCACAGTTCTATCTTGATCCCACAAAACAGGGATAATACCTCAATTACCTATTTTATCATGCTATGAAATAATAAAATGCGATTTTTTGTTGGGATATGTAGAGCTGATTTCAAGTATTTTAAGGGTTGTCAAAATGAGGTGGGATCCATGTGCAAAAATGTTTGTAGCAGCTCTTTTTGTGTGGCAAGAAGCTGGAACTTGAGTGGATGCCCATCAGTTAAAGAAAAGCTGAATAAGTTATGGTATATGAATGTTATGGAATATTATTGTTCTATCAAAAATGACCAGCAGGATGAATAATACAGAGAAGCCTGGAGAGACTTACATGAACGGTTGGTAAGTAAAATGAGCAGAACCAGGAGATCATTGTACATGGCAACAAGAAGATTATACTGATCAGTTCTAATGGAAAAGGATGTCTTTCTAACAATGACATGATTCAGGCCAGTTCTAATGATCTTGTGATGAAGAGAGCCATCTACACCCAGAGAGAGGACTGTGGGAACTGAGTGTGCATCACAACATTGCATTTTTACTCTTTTTGTTGTTGTTTGCTTGCATTTTATTTTCTTTCTCATTTTTTTCCTTTTTTGATCCGATTTTGTGCAACAAGATAATTGTATAAATATGTATTCATATATTGGATTTAACATATATTTTTTTTACCATGTTTAACATATATAGGATTATTTGCCATCTAGGAGAGGGGGTGAAGGGGAAGGGGGAAAAATTGGAACACAAAGTTTTGCAAGGGTCAATGTTGAAAAATTATCCATGCATATGTTTTGAAAATAAAAAGCTTTAATAAAAAAATTGAGTGGGATCTTATTTATTCTACTTGATCACAAAGGATAGAACTATGGGCAATAGATAAAAGTTGAAGTGAGACATATTTTGGCTAAATAATAGTTAAGAAAAAAAACCTCATAGCAATCAGAACTATCCAAAAATGGAATGGACTGGTTCGAGAAGCAGTAGGTTTAATAACAAGAGAAATAAAAGTGAATAATAATAAGAGAAATACAAATTGAAATATCTCTGAGATTTTACTTCACATTTACCAGGTGGGCAAGGAAGATAAAAAAGAAAATAGTAAATTTTGGAAGCTGTATGAAAAGACAAGCACATTAAGACACTATTGGCAGAATTAAGAATTGTGTTAACCATATTGGGGAACAATTTAGAATTATATTTAAAACTGAAAAAGAAATACACACTTATTTAGTGCATTCTTGGATCCCTGGGCCTCTTGTTGAGTATGTCCTATTCACCTATGGGTTGAATTAAATGACTTCTGAGGTCTTTTCAATACTGAGATTCTGTGATACAAGCCTTTATTAAGCATTTATTACATGCCAAACATTGTGTTAAGCCCTGAGATAGAAGGAAAGGCAAAAACACAGTTCTTGACTTTAAGGAGTTCATATTCTAGTAGGGGAACAAGCACACAAAGAACTATGTATATTCAAGTTATATACAGTGTGAATGGGAAGTAATATCATGGGCATACCACTAGCAGTGAGATAGACCAAGAAAGGCCTCTTGTTGAAAATGGGATTTGAGCTGACTCTTTTTTTTTTTTTTAATAGCTTTTTATTTACAAGTTATACACATGGATAATTTTACAGCATTGACAAATGCCAAACCTTTTGTTCCAATTTTTCCCCTCCTTCCTCCCACCCCCTCCCTTAGATGGAAGGATGACCAATACATGCTAAATATATTAGAGTATAAATTAAATACAAAATAAGTATCCATGTCCAAACCATTATTTTGCTGTACAAAAAGAATCGGACTCCAAAATATTGTACAGTTAGCCTGTGAAGGAAATCAAAAATGCAGGTGGGAAAAAATATGGGGATTGGGAATTCGATGTAATGGTTCTTAGTCATCTCCCAGAGTTCTTTCTCTGGGTGTAGCTGGTTCAGTTCATTACTTGAGCTGACTATTGACAGTGACTAACTAGGGAAGGCAGAAAACTTGAAGAGTTCAGGTCTGGGGGGAGGTGTGGGACGTGGGGTGTAGGGCAATGAAAAACAGATTGGAGGGTCAAGTACAAGGAAAACAAGTAGCCTAAATAGGCTAAATAGAGGGCTTTATATCTGACCTTGCATTAAACAGTTTTTTAATGGACTGGGGAGGAGATGTATGAAACAAACAGTCAAACCCATGTTTTAGGTAAAACAGCAGAATAGAGAATGGCCTGGAGTAGGAAGAGACGAGGCATGGAAAGTTAATGTAATAATTCAGACAGTGGTAGCTGTACGAGTAGAGAGAAGGGACTAGATAGGAGATATTGTGAGATAAGTACAAGACTTTCCAACAGATTGATTATCTTTTTCCCCAATAATATATTTTTTTCCAAACACATGCAAAGATAGTTTTCAACATTCACTTTTGCAAAATCTTGTGTTCCAAATTTTTCTTCTTTCCTCCCTCTCCAAGATGGCAAACAATCTGATATAGGTACAATTTTTCTAAACATATTTCCATATTCATTATGCAAGACAAATTAGAGCAAAAGGGAAAAAACCATGAGAAAGAAAAGCAAATAAGCAAAGTAAACAACATGCAAAAAAGATGAAAATACTATGCTTTGATCTTCATTCAGTTTTGATAATTCTCTTTCTGGAATTGCTGTCTATTGGAATTGCCTTGAATCACCTCATTGTTGAAAAAGAGCCAAGTCACAGTTAATCATCACATAATCTTCTTGTTGCTGTGTACAATGTTCTCCTAGTTCTGCTCACTTCACTCAGCATCAGTTCATGTCTTTCCAAGCCTTTCTGAAATCATCCTGCTGATCATTTCTTATAGAATATTAATATTCAATAACATTCATATACCATATTTTAGTCAATCTCTAAATGATGGACACCCACTTAGTTTCCAGTTCCTTGACACTATAAAAAGCACTGCTATAAATGTTTTTGCACATGTGAGTCCTTGATCCTTTTTTATGATCTCTTCAACAGATTAGATATCTTAGGTGAATATTAATAAGGCCTTTGGGATGACATGGAGGTTGTCACCTCTTTCATTTAGCTAAGCTGACATTACCATCTGCTTACTCTTCTTCAGGAAGGTTTTTGTAAAGACTTGTCAGCTCTTAGCCAGGGCAAATATGTTAATCAACCCAATTTTTTGTTGGGATGTTAAAAAATTATTTTTGTTGTAAAAAAATTTTCCAATTTTTTTTGTTACCTGAGAACACCTAGAAAAGCCCTGTAGCTGATTTTGAAGATGACTAATTTACTATCTGCACTCTGACTTAGTTAAGGTGACAGAACTGCATTCATATCTTCTCTATCCCATGACTTAGACAGTGTTTTCCATAAGGTTAGCACCTCTCAATGAGTCTTTTTGAAACTGAAAAAATTTGAAATTGGATTTGAAATGAAAAGACTCACTGAGTCTTTAAAAAAAAAAACAACACACTGACATCTTTTTTTTTTTTTACACCAATTGTAGTGAATTTGTATACTATATTTCTACTTCTACATTTTTCACTTTGCATTAAACTTCTATTATCTTTACTCCCTCAGGATTATGGGAGGAAATTTATAAAGAAAGGAATTCCCTCTGGAACTATATACATTTATTTACTTTTTGTCCTACTCTTTGAATATACGATCTATTTGCAATTTATTTTACTTATGTTTTTTTTTCTCTTAAGTTCAGTATTTTTTTCCCTTCTCATATTTATTTTTCTTCTTTTTGTTCCTGTTTTGGTCTGTCTGATAATTCAAGTTTATTTGTTTTTACCTGTCTCTCTCTTCCCACTTCTGTAAATTCTCAACTCCCTCTCTTACTCCCCTCCTCTTCCCAATATCCATTTACTAACTTTTCTCTAAAGTTTCTGAAATTGTCAGGCAGTGGAAGCAAGGTATAAAGAATAGGCCAATTCTTCTTCAAAAAATTATGGAATTTGAGCATTGGAAGGCATTTCAAGGGGCCAGCTAGTCAAATGCTTACATGAAAGGAACCTCCATGGTACCATATGTAAATGTCAAGAATCTGGCCAATTTGGGCTCAAGAAGCCTCTAAGAAGAGCCCACTATTCCTCAAAGCAAATCGGTTGGCTTTTAGACAGGTCAAGTTGTTAGGAAATTTTGTTTAAGTCCAAATTTGCCTCTTTTTTTTCATTTCCAGGTACTGGAAATTTGCTTGTCTTTATATCCCTAGCACTTAAACTTAATCCATCTGTGAGAGGTGCTATTATTTTCTCCATTTTATAGGTGAACCAACGGAGGCAGAGGTTAAATGACTTGTCCAGAATCACGCAGCATTAGGAGAGGAGTGAATAGCCATATGCACACATATTTCTTACATGTGTGCCATACTATCATTGTTTTCTAAATTTGTAACTACTCTCTCCAGGGGTGCTGAGCATGTTTTATAAGAGAGTGTGCCCCATGTTTATGGAAGATATTTTTGTAGTTACTGTTCTCACTGGATGGTGTAGTAAATAGAGTGCAAGGCATAGAATCAGAAGACATCTTTATGAGTTCAAATCTGGGCTCAGACACTTACTATGTGACAATTGGCAAATAATTTAACTGGAGAAAGAAATGGCAAACCACTCCAGTACCTTTGCCAAGAAAACCCCAAATGGAGTCAGAAAGAGTTGGACATGACTAAGCAACTAAGTTGGTTAAAACCAACATTTGAAATAAACAAATAAATAAATAAAACTTAGGACATCAATAAAACTTTTTTTTGAAGAAAAAAGATTAAACTCATAATAGTATAATGGAAAGTACTCTAAATTTGGAGTCACAGAACTGTATTGTTCTTTACTATTTCTGTGACAACCTCCCTAGACTTTCTTCTATTATTTGCAGGATGGAAGAGTAGGATTAAACGATCTTTCTAGCTTGAAATTTTGTTATTCGACATATGTAGAAAGAGTGGAAAATTTTTTATTCATGACAGAGATTCTGCTTCCTCCTGCCCTCACCCCAAGTGTAGAAACCTTGCTCTGAGCTTGACAAGTGTTCAACAAATTAGTGATTATCATGGGAAAATCCATGACCCAATTCATTTGTACTCCCTTCAAATAAGACTGACTGTGTCCTTATTCATTCTCTCTGTTTGTTAGCTTTTTATTGAATATGCCCATCATTCATTAGCCCTTGGGCACATTCACAAGTATCATTGAAAAGACATTTCTTGTCATCACAATCAATATTAGACAACATGAAAACAAGGCACATGCACACTAAATAAAGAAATAAAGAAAGACAAGGAAATCTTACTGGTTTCTTTCAGTTTGTGAATAAATAAGCCAGGGCCCTACCATAATAAAAATGAAGAATGTAAATTTAATTTTAATAACTGATGCATTCTTGATATTATTAATTTTAACATTGAGGTTACATGTTAATCTGTTATATTATAATTATATTATTATTAAATATAAAAACATTGTTTAAGTAAATAAAATTACTAAATACAATTAAATATATTATAGTATAATAATATTAGTAAAATGTTAAAATCATATATAGTAATAAATGGAAACTTTTTTAGAGCTTTCTCTTCCATTAATCCATCATTATTTCTTTTTATCTTATCCCAGTTTCCATATAGATGTGTAGAAAGAACATCTTCTTCCCCTCCCTTGCTTCTTCTACTTCTAAAGTAATATTTGATGAGTAGGAAAGGGTTAGAGGTGATTTCCTGGATTATAGATTCTGGGTTGGTCAAGGATTAATCTTGGTGACACCATTAGTGCAGCTGTCAGATACCTGATGAGTTCTTGAAGACAGTTTGCCTGGAGACATTGGAAACTAGCAGATTTTCCTACTTGTGCTCCTTTGGTTTGGAAGTTACAGAAAGTATTCAGTGGTTTTCTGGAATATAAATTTTGCTATTTTCGGTCTCTCATGGACTCCTAGTATACACATTTTCCACATGAATTCTTTTAACCGGGTAGCAACCTATCGAACACAATAATAGTAAAGAAATACAACACTATAACAGAAACATGTTGGTCTGATCAGTGTTTTACATATTTTGGTTTTAGCATAGGAAACTATTGAGGCTGCTAAGTTATATTCAATAGGCCTCCAGGTGTTTGCATAAGAAAAAAAATAAAACACTTGGGTTCTTTTTAGTCATGAAATGTTTGAAAATGACATTGCAAGAGATTATTTAATTTTGCAAGCCAAACACATATTAAATGTAAATTCTTTGGCTACGTATGCATACATGTATGTACTTGTTTTTATAATGTCTTATGAAAATGAAAGTCCAACAAAAGATATTCTTGTAGTGATTCTGTTTGATTTGATGATCCCATTTTCAACTACTTATGAAGCTAATAATGGTTCTCTGTGTATAGCTCTGTTATACAATTATATATTCATGCTACAGTCTTCTTCTGATGTTCTATTGTGAGATATCCTGAACCCCTGAGAGATCCTATTATATGGAGAGTTTGAATATAGACCAGCTAATAGGCTACATGTCTCTCACGTGAGATGCCTAGTTATATTTTGAGACGTTCATCCCCAGAAAATTGACCACTAGATGATGGATCTGTTAGCCATGAAAATTCATGAAGATTGCTTTTCTGGGCTTTGGAGGGATTTTGGTCTGCCTTGATCAAAAGAGTATGTGCAGTTGATGAAATCATAGACCCGTGAAGTAGTTAAGCCAGAAAAATCCATATACTACTAAGCACTATACTACATTGTCTTATATATAAGAAATATCTAGAAACATTTATTGATTATATGATTGAATAGTAAAAGACAGCATGGAAGTAGCTAGAGGACTGAGATTCAAATAGATGTTCAAGCCCAGACTCTGACATGCTCTTGCTGTGTGACCTAGAGAAAATTAGTCAACCTTTCAGTCCTCTCATCTATTCTTTAAGTTATAAGTCTTGGAGGAAGTTCAATTCTGCATTTTTAGAGTAAGCTTCTTAGGCCTACACCTATAAAACCATGAGTTTGGGTAAAAAGAATGAATCATAAGGTATGTATTATGTGAGGTTAAATATATTAAAGTGTATGTGTATGTGTGTTTATGTGTGTATAATGGTGGTGGTGGTGGTAGTAGTAGTAGTAGTAGTAGTAGCAGCAGCATCATCATCAGCAGCAGCAGCAGTAGTAGGTCTGAATGTAGACAACTTAAATCATTACAATATCATTTCAAGATCTGCCTATTGTATGGCTATTATCCAACAAAATATCCATGTTTTATTTATGCTCATCATGAGCACCCTAATGTAAAATGATCAGGTGTTCCACATAATGATGTTTCTTGTATTTGAATGCACAAACACTTCTGTAAACTCTTTCATTTGCTTCTTTAAGGGGAACCCAGGAGACATTCTTCCATTTGAGGAAGAATAGCTTAATGGATGGGGTACTGGACTTGCAGGATATTAAATTCTACCTCAAATATTTGCTAGCTATGTTTCCCTGGGCAAATCACTTAACCTTTTAAGAAAGTTGGACTCAGAAAGTGCCCCTTCCTGCTGTAAATCTATGATTTTATAATTTAGCTTCCTCTTATCCTCTTTTTATTTATAGTTAGAGATAGCTAGAAAAAGAACCTGAAGACTATGTTATTGCCAAAGTCAGAGGAAGATAAGAGAGAAGGAAGTGGTCAATAATGTCAAATGAGAAGTTTACTGTAAAATATTTTTTAAAAAGATGAGGATGGGGAAAGGCTCATTAAATTTAGTAATTTGGAAGTCATGGAAAGTAATTTTAGTGTAGTGGTGGGACAGAAACTCAGTTGCAAGGGGTTGAAGAGAGAAAAGGAAATAAAGAAATGGAGAAATAAGGAATAGTCAACTTTTTCAATCAGTTTATCAATGAAATTGAAGTGTGAATTGGGAGGGTGATTCGGTGTGAACAACAAGTCAAGAGAAGCTTTTTTGTTGTTGTTTTTAAAGATATGACTATACTTGACTTCTGTGGGTCTTATTCTCTTGCCTGGAGGAGAATCTTTTGAACTGCAGAGGTTCAGAGAGCTTCCTAACTTTCCATCAGTGTCCCTGGAACAGCTGGTGGCAGTATCCATGTAGTCAGGAAAAGATAGTCTGGACAAAGACTTGTGGCTCTAAATTTTTTTAGCAAATCCAGAAACCAGAAATACATATTTGCCAACAATTCATTTCATTCCAGCCAAATCAGGGCAATCCAATACAGTTCAAGTCTAACTAGCATTTGTTCAGCCCTTCTAAGTAAGGGGGCTGGTTCTGGGTGCTAGGGATGATAGAGACAAAAGTCCTCAGGCTCAAGAAGTTTGAATTCTCCTGGGAAGTAGTCCATATGCATCCTGTAACACATATAGTATATTTACATATAGAAGTATACATGTGACAATTTAAGAAGCCCATGCAAAGTCATAGGAGTGAGTGGTAGAACGCTAATTTTAGGGAATAGCAAATGGATCAGTCTGACAGGAACACAGAGCATGTGAAGGCAGTAATATGAACTAAGCTGGAAAGGTGGGTAAGAAGCAGATTGTGAAAGGTTTTAAATAAAAAGATAAGATTTTTTTTCCTTAGAGGCAATCGAGATCTATTTAAAGTTATTGAGCAGAAGAGAGACATGGAATGACATTAGGATAGTAGTTATAATTATCAATAGGGATCTTCCATTAATCCTATTATACTTATATTTTTCTAAGGACCTGGTTAGGTTGCTCAAAGTTACTTTAATGATATTAGCTTTGCAATTATCTGGTAAAACCAAACCACAATGAGGATTAAATCATTTCTCATTGACTATATTTTAAGATTTTAAAATCTCAATTGAGATTATTGAGATTCATCTTATTAAATGTTCTACAACAATATCATATATTGTTACATTTTCCTATATTTGTTATAGAAAATATGTTAAATGAATTATGTGAATCTCTTTTCTTGCCTTGCTCTTATTTTTCTTCCTCTGAATTTTTAGCCTTCTTTTTGCTTTCTGTGATTCTGGTTATGCAGATGTTCTTGTCACATATTTCTTTCACCTATCCAAACCCTTGTCCTACTTTTACAATCCATTAACAGCCCTTCTGTCCTCAGCAGTCTTAACTTAAATCCCCTTTTTAAGCCTTGGCATCCATAAGAAAGCTATAATGTTACACCTCTGAAAGAACAGACAAGAAAAGCTTGCTATTTAATCTTCTCTATTTTCCTTTCACATTCAAGTGATGGCGGCTTCCCATGAGCACCTAAGACATTCTTATTTATATTTTTATGGGAGTGATATTATCCTACTCACTTATGTCTGGGTCCAACTATGTATGATTGAACATGAACATAGACTTTACCTGATTGTTGCTATTGACCTGTTATTCTTCCTAATACAAATCAATGGAAAAAAAAATTTAAACACCTACTATGTGCCAGGCTCCCTGCTAGGAACTGAGAATATAAATATAAAAGGGATATAATTCTTTCTCTCAAGGAGTTTTCATTCTCATAATAGGAGAAACAATTTATACAAGGAGAAAGTTGATAGGAAAAGCAGTTTGGTCTGGGGAATTACAGGGATTATGAATGGAACCATTGTGAGACCAGTCCACTGTCATCCCTCTTTCCAGTGGCAATGGTACTAATGATTCAGTTATCATTCCCCGAACAAGGGATGGGGCAGGGTGGTATATATGCTTGATAATAGGGCAGATGACAATTTGCCTGGGTGGGCCCAGGTTTCTTGGTGTATCATTGGCTGGGATATGTAGCACTTTCTGGGACCTGCTAGATAGAGTGGGTTAGATGAGTTTAATTTCCCATTAAGATAGCTTATCCTCAGAGAACAGCTCCAAAACTGAGAGAATTAATTCCCCAAAGAAAGATATGGTCTTTGGAGACCAATTCTAGAAGATGTGAAGAAGAGCAATAGCAGGACAGATGACTAGATACTTAAGTAGTCCTAGATTTTCTAATGAGTGGCTGGATGGAATATTGACTATATGATTTCTGAATCAAGCAGAGAAAATGAAATGACTCACGTATTGCCACTAAATCTTTTTGTCATATCTTCAAGACTTTGGGAAACTAATATCAAGGTCTGGAACATGTGACTTATCCAGAGAAACACATACAGACACATAAAGAGAAAACTATCTAGGAATACCAGACTCCCTAACAACTTCATGATTTTACCACAAAGGTGTCTTATCTGGTTCATTATCTTTCCTTCCTTTGAAGAAAATAATCTATGCAATAGTAATATAAATGATCAGTCTTTAAAAAACACCACTCAAGAGTGCTTATGTTTTTCTGCTATATAATAAGGCCTAGGAGGCCACAAACAGGAGTTCTAGATCCCATTGACTGGCTGGATTAAAGTCAATATTTCTCCCTCTGACTCATCTTCTTCTACCAAGATTATTAATACAAGAAAATCTCTGAAATAAAACTTGGGAATTTCTCATGACTAGAGTATCCTCCAATTTGGGTAGCAGAGTCCCCAAATCTTTCACAGATATTCAATATATAATATAGTTGTTGAAAATGGGAAGATGTTTTTTATCTCGCAGAAAATGTACAAAATGGTAAGTGTTCATAAAAGTCCAAGATTAAACACAGAAGTCTGAAGCTTCCCTCTTAAAAGGCAAATGAATTTAGGAGTTTGGGAAACTCTCTGTCCTTCTGGTGAGTCCCTCTCTCACACACAAAATCCTCCACAACCTCCCCAAGACTTCTAATCTCACTCTCTCATTTGGACTCCCTCTGGAAGTAGAACATGTTTTGGAGCTTCTTGTTGGACTTATATTGTCCCAAAGAACTCACTAGCTTTTTTTCCCCAATAGAATCCTGCATAAGAACCATATAGATTGCCTTCTTCCCTTTTTCAAAGAGAAGTATGTATCCTCTCTCTCTCTCTCTCTCTCTCTCTCTCTCTTTCTCTTTCTTTCTCTCTCTCATTTGCAATTCTACGTATATTTCCACATTTATAATGCTGCACAAGAAAAATTAGATCAAAAAGGAAAAAATGAGAAAGAAAAAAGCAAACAACAACAAAAAAGGTGAAAATACTATGTTGTGATGCACATTCAGTCCCTATAATCTACTTTCTGGATGCAGATGGCTCTCTCCATCACAAGCCTATTGGAATTGCCTTGAATCATCTCATTGTTGAGAAGAGTCATGTCCATCAGAATTGATCATCGTATAATCTTGCTGTTGCCATATACAATGATCTCCTGGTTCTGCTCATTTCACTTAGGATGAATTCACGTAAGTCTCTCCAAGCTTCTCTGAAATCATTCTGCTGGTCATTTCTTATAGAACAATAATATTCCATAACATTTATGTACCATACTTATTCAGCCATTCCCCAACAGATGGGCATCCACTCAGTTTCCAGTTTCTTAGCACTACAAAAAGGGCTGCTATATATATTTTTGTTCATGTGGGTCCTATTCCCTTTTTTTATGGTTTCTTTGGAACGCAGACCCAGTAGCAACACTGCTGGATCAAAGCATATGCACAGTTTGATAGCCCTTTGGACATAATTCCAAATTGCTCTCCAGAATGGTTGGATCAGTTCACAACTCCATCAACAATGCATCAGTGTCCCAGTAGGAAATTTATCTTTAAAGGATCTAGTGTTTAAACTCTCAAATTCAGGGACCCTTGAACTTGGAGCTAATCTACAAGGCTCCAAGAATCCAATCTCAAGGAACAGGTCTCACAACATTGTAAATTGTCCATTGTAATAATTCAAAAAGACTTTGGCCTATCAATCCACATAGGAAAGACCATATGAGTGAATGATATCTTTCCACTAGTTAGATTTCAACATATATTTGGATAAATCCTTTATATAATTTGTTCATCAACATACATATCTTGGGCAGAATGCAGATAGACAGTGGATTATGGACAGGCATGAATGGTTGTAATCTGCATTATCAGGAGGAATTCCTAAAGCACTTAAAAGCATCCATATCATCAAATGTTTTGCCTCTTACAAATGTGCTAAGAGTTTTTGAAGATAAAAGGGAGAAGGAAAAAGTGTGGTGGAAGATATAAATTCTAATCTGGAGGTAGGGTGGGGATGGAGGGTTGTGCTACTTAAGTCAATGTTGCCATTCTGCCCACTCTGGCCACCCCTGGACCACTTGGTCTGAGTGTTACTTTAGTCTACACTCCAAGTATTTTGCTATAGTAAACCCCTTCTTTTTAAATTAATTGATCAATTTTTAAATTTATGAAATAAAACAAGCATTTCTTATAAATAAGCACAATAAAAAAGATGTATAGGAAACTACAAATTCACTATGTCCAATTTGTTATTTTTAAATATACATTAGTTATCATGTAAATTTCTTTTTTTTTCTCTTCCCTCTTCTCCTGCCCCAGAGATGGCTACCATTATGGATATTTTTACATATACATAGATATACATATGGATATTTTTATACACAGTTCTATTTATCAGTCTTTTCTTTGGTTAGTTACAACATCTTTCTTCATATGACTTTTCTAGTTAATTTGAGTATTTATAATAGTCAAAATGATTTATTCACTCAAAATCATTCTTAAAATGGAAATTGTCTTCCATTGTGATCATTTGCTTTGGAATGATATGTGTAAAAGTGTCTCTAACCTTATGCTAAAAGTATAGGCAGACAGTGTTGAATTTCCAGGGAAACTAGCCTCAAAATAATTTAAAAAACAAACAAACAAACAGGTGAAAGTCAAGTTCTCTTTTGTTTTGCAGTTTTTGTTGTTTGTTTATTTTTTGTCATTTTCTGGCAACTCACAGAAAAGGAAAAAGAGTGTTAGTAACAACTGTTAGTTTATTATTCCCATAGTTCTCTTACCTTACTTATTGTGGTAGTAGGCACCTTATACTTATTTTACATAGATATATTGATTGGTTAGAAGAATATTAGAGTGGGGAGGAGGGAGTTAACTTCTAATGGATCATTAGTCTACACTGCTAGTGCTCTACAGCATATAACAAGGAGGTTGGGGTTAGAGGATAGAAAGCCTTTGAGAGTTAAAACAGTAAATAAGTGAAAACAATAGATAACATAGCAAAAATTCAGATTTAATTGGTATCCATTATGGGATGATTACAATGCTTTTGGAGATGAACTGAAATTATTTTAAAAAGAGGTTTATTTTGGATCCTGGAAAAAAAATTTTCCCCTCAGAGGGTTATTAAGATAGGGAAGAGACTGCCAAAGAAGTAGTTGTGGCCACAAGCATTGACAGATTTAAATCTGGAATAAATGAATGACTATCTTGGGAGTCATAGCATTGCTAGAGATCTGTTGAAAGGCTTGTTGGTCCTGTCAAAACAAAGGAATAGACAAGAAGGAATTAATGATTCTCTTCATTCAAATTTATATGTGTACATCAATCCAACTGTATTGAAACAAGATTTGTGAAGTCATTTCCCCCCCCCAAAAAAAAGCAGATAACAATAAAATCAGAGAATTTAAAGACTTTCAGAATAAGAATATTTTTCTTTCATGAAAATTGCTTTTCTTGATTCTATCAATAGATTTCATTTCTATTTTTTGAAGAGGATGCTTTAGTTATTACCTTTTTCTTATCAGATCTAGACACCCATATTCTCCCCTTTTCTGACTCAGCAGGAAGTGACTTCACCCGGGCTTCTCAGGAATAGCAGCCTGTATACATTCATTTATCCCAAAAATGTAGCTGCCCTGCTGCTGATACAGCTTTTAACACCAATGAGGATTAGAGGCATGTCAGCTCAATTCAAGATGATGGGCTAAAAGCTGGTGGAAAAGTGAATTCCTCACAATGAATTCCAGCTGCCGGGCTTGCTTTTCGGGGTGGCTGATGTGATTTACAGAGTCACAGAATCATAGACAGGACCTTGAGAAGTCATCCAGCCAGGATCCTCGCCTACAGGTACAACTGCACCTCAATCATCCCTGACAGATAAGAATCTCTTCTACTGCAAAAGACCTCCAAATAAGATTTCATAACCTCTCTTGGAAAGTTGTTCCAATGTCAAAAAATGTTCCTTCTCAGGGAAATTTTCTTTATGTGTAACATACATTTCTAATGCTACAACTTTAGCCCAATGAGATACACTATGTAACTATCACCAGAGAAAATTTCCTAGAACAAACCTTTTTAACAGTACAACAATATTCAGCAGTTTTATATGGATATAGACATTATTTACCTTTAGGTGGCTGCTTTTCTTTTGCTGGGAATTTTATGTATATTTTTGCTTATGATCACTTTTCAGCTAAACAAGAAATTAATTCAATCTTCTGGTGAATTTTTTAGCCATTTTTGAAGTCTAAGAAATAAAGAGACATAGTTTAATAGTAAACCCTCTGATACCAAAATAATTCCCATTTAGGAGCAAATTTGAGTTGTGATGATTGGGAATCTGACAGCCCAGTTTTTCTTTCTGACTTTTTCCCCAGGAGTTATCAAGGAAGAAGGTTCAGGCTGCAAATAGGAAATCTTTAGACATTCACCTCTACCCTTCATATGAATATTTCTCTCCCACTGCTTATCATCCTTTAGGTCAAGTCAACAAGCATTTCTTAAATGTCCAGGTACCAGGCACTTTGCTGAGTCCTGGTAAGAACCAGCTGAAGAAATCTACCAATTTGGACAGAATGAAGGGGAGAGGGAGAAGGATCAAGGAAAAAAGAGAAAGAGAGAGAGAGAGAGAGAGAGAGAGAGAGAGAGAGAGAGAGAGAGAGAGAGAGAGAGAGAGAAAGCTTATGGACTGGTTCTTTGTAGAAATCTGAGAGAAACGACTGGAATATAGCAGGAACCTGGACTACAGTGTTAACTCACTAAGGACTAGAAGGAAGCTGGACAAATTTCCAGATTTTGCCTAGTCAGGCATTCACTGCATAACTTCATTATTTTGCTTGGAATAGTCTGAATTCTCTCAATGGCATATGCATCCATATTCAAGAAAAGAAATGTACTCCCATACCATATAGAAATGATTATCCACAATTTTAGATTACCCAAGCTGCAATTCTCCATTAGCACAGGTTTGTGAAAATTAACACTTCTTTGAATCTGAGAGTCAATTCAACAAACATTTACTAAGGGCCTACTACTGTTTTTTTAATACTCATTTAAAATTTAATATTAAGATGGGTATTATCCTGCTGTCAAATGCTCACTATTTTATAATAGATTGAATTTGCACAGAAATTTTTTAATAGAAAAAGAAAATGTGATTTTTTTTCTTAAATATTCTTATCAGCCTGAGATTCTTTGCGATTATGAGAAACTCAGATACATTATTTATAACATATGACTGTCTATTATATGGTTTGTCCCTTGGGACCCATGAAGCTGTTTTAAGGCCTGGGAATCATGGCTTTTGAGGTACATATTATGCAAGAGAAATATAAGAACTAATAGTAAGATCTCCACTTTTTTTTTTTTTTAACTCAATTCAACAAACATTTATTAAGGCCTACTAGGCACAATGCACTGTGTGAGGTAAGTTTTGGGTATTCAAAGACAAAGCAAAATCAATCTTTGCCTTGAAGGAGTTTATATCCTACTGGGCGGGGAGGGGTGGGGGGAGAAGAAGAGAAAGCTGGGAATAATAATTATAATAATATTAACAGCAAATATTTATAAAGTTTCTACTATGTGCTAGGCATTGTATTAAGCATCATACAATTACTATCTCAGTTGATCCTAACAACCCTGGGAAGTAGATTCTATTATTATTCCTCATTTGATAGATGAGGAAACTGAGGCAAAGAGAGGCTGTAAATACAAGTAATTGAATATAAAATATACACAAGGAAATAGTCAATAAACATTTATTAAATACCTACTATATGCCAGGCAGTGTGCTAAGTACTGGGGATGCAAAGAAAAGCAATGGATAGTTCCTAATCTGAAGTTCACAATTTAGTGGTAATACAAAATAATTTTGAGTGGGAGAGAGTGCTGTTAACTGTGGGGATGAGGAAAGGTTTTTGGGGAAAAGTAGTACTCGGGGCAAGCTTTGTAGAAGAGAGTCAAAAAAACAAAAACACTTGTTACCAATAATTGACCTGGACTCTGTTTCTTAGTAAACAGGTTTGGTGACCCAGAGAAATTCACAAAGACATTATTTACTCCCCAGTCATGCCAATTTTGTCTTATGTAAAATGAGATTGTATAATAGATACATTTATTCAATTTATTTTTTAATAAAGCTGCACTGCCCTATGCACAAAGAAACCTACTGTTAGACAACAACTACTTTCTATAAATTTGAAGACTCTTCAATTTTACACACACACACACACACACACACACACACACACACACAATGCAAGTTATATACAGGAAAAATAGGAAATAATTAACAGAGGAAAGATACTGGAATTAAGAGGGACTGAAGAAGGCTTCCTGTAGGAAACAAGATTTTTTGGAATTTAAAGGAAACTTTTCTCAGTAAAAGGAACTCTGATGGCATGAGAGAAGAGGTGGATTTAAGAGTGCAGAGTGAGGCATATTTTTGAACATGGCCATTAAGGGAATTTGTTTTGCCTGACTATACATATTTGTTATGAGAAATTTGTTTTCTTTTCTTTTTTATTCAAGGGGATAAAGAATAGAGAAAGAAAATAGATTTTGGTTGTTTTTTTTTTTTATAGAGAGGCTTGATGCACATATGAAATATTGTAGGCAATTTCAGATAATGTTGTGACTGTTTTATTAGTTCTACTAAACTGTGTTACTTTGTTAAAAGAAACTTCTCATGAAATGGAAGTGATCTGTAAATGTTCATAATGTAGAAACAAAACATATCAATAAAACTTTAAAACATAAATATTTGTTAAATTGAATGGGAAAATCTTAGATAAGTTCATCAAACAAATTCCTCTGACTAGAGCCAAGTTCACAAAATGAACACCATATGTTACTGATAATCTCCTTCCTTGATGAGTTTACAAAATGATAGGAAAATAAAACATTTCCAGATGAAATTATATAATTACAAAATAATATATTGAAAACTCCAAGAAATATAATACAGTTTAAATATGGAATTCCTGATGAAACTTAAAAAAATGACTGCATATAGGGATGGGTTACTTTATTGGATCATGGGTGTTTGAAAAGAACTTGAAGGGAGTTCATTATTCTATATCCTATAGTATACTATAGTATATGTAATCTTCCACACCTTGAATTCTTTTCTTCTTCAGTGAAAGATGAGAAAGTATGTCTTCTCTTTCATCTCAGGAGTCTTTATTGGTCATAATTAAAGAACATTTAATTTCATTTTATTGTTCATTCTGTTTATATTATTGTAGCCAGTTAGTATATTATTTTCCTGGTTCTTATTTCTTGGCATCAATTCCTTTAAGTCTGGTCATGTTTCCTTGAATTCTCCACATACATTGTGTCTTATGGTACAACAATATTCCATTATATTAATATGCTACAATAATTTTAGTTATTCTCCACTCAATGGACAGTTGCTTTGCCATTATAGAAAGTGCTGAGCTTGGTATTTTTGGTATATAGGACTTTTTGGTATACTTCTTTGGAGTATATCTCTAGTAGTTTACATTGTTCCAATATTATTTCAATCTTTTGTTATCTCAACCAATTTATCAGGGATAAAGAGAAACTTAAGAATTAAAATTTTTTTTTAATTTGGAGCAATCTTTCTTAATGATTGTATCAGTTTGTAACTCTTCCTTTGAGTACTATTTGTTTATTTCCTTTTGTTATCCATTGGAGAATGGCTCTTAGTCTTAAACAGGACTGTTTGTCAAGTCAGGGTTTGAATCCAGGAAGATAGAGTGAATTTCGGCTAATTGTGAACACCAGGCCCATCTGTGCTGCTGAGGCTGGCTCTGGGCGAGAAGGAACCAGCACTTGGTGAGTGAAGAAACAGCAGGGTAGGGACACTGCTGGCTGTGAGCTCTTACAGGAAGGTGCAACTCTTGGTTTGGTACTCTTGGTCAGAGAAATGAGCTGAAGGGAAGCTTGAGGCACCATTCCCCCACCCCTCGATTAGAGGTGCTTACACTAATACCTCTTATTAAAAAGAAAAATGAACTGACAAAGAAGAAAGAACCCTACCACTGAAACATATTATGGGAATGACCAGGGTTCATCTTCAGAGGAGAACACTTTAGTTAAAAAAAAAAAAAAAAAAAAAAGCTTCTATCCCAAAGAGTAACGTGAAATGGCTCTCTGCTCAGAGAGAATTTATAGAACTCAAAAAAGAATTCAAAAACCAATGAGAGACACTGAGGAAAAACTAAAAAGAACAATTAAAATTATCCAAGAAAAACAAGAAGATTATGAAAAAAAATGTTAAAAAAAAAAAAGGAGGTACAGAGTCTCAAAAGATAAAAAAAAAACTCTTTGAAAATTAGAATTGGGCAAGGAAAAGCCAGTGAAACCATGAGAGATCAAGAAATAGCAAAAAAGATTATAAAGAATGAGGAAATAGAACAGAATGTGAAACATAACAAAAATGAAAGATCTGGAGAACAGATCAAGAAGATAAAATATAAGAATAATTAGACTTCCAGAAAATTGAGAACAAAAAGAGAACCTTGACACAATAATGCAGGAAATCCCAGAAAATTATCTTGGAATGACAGAGGGGGAAAGTAGAAATAGAAAAAAATTTACCAATCACCACCTCAAAAAGATCTTTTGTGGAAAACACATAAGAATATTTTTGCCAAATTTTGAAACCCCCAGATCAAAGAGAAAAATTTACAAGAAACAAGATAACAATAATTCAAATATGCTGGAGCTATAATCAGAATCGTATAAGACACATCAGCAACTACAATAAAAGACCACAGATCTTGGAATCATATCTATAGACAAGCAAAAGAAGTAGACCTGTGGCCAAAAATATCATACACAGCAAAATTTTTTTGAATAATTTTGAATTTTGAATAAGGAAAAAATGAACGTTCAATGAATTTGCAGATTTTTAGGACTTTCTATTGACCAAATCCTAACTTAACAGAAAATTTAACATATAATAGCCAATATCAAAGATCAGTTTTAGACATGGACAAATTTTTTATGTCTTTTTTACATGGGAAATGTATACTTAATGTTTAAGATTCACATCAACAATATGGTAAGCTCTAAAGAAAAACTGGCAGAGTAAAGGTAAAAATAGTAATTGTTATATAAATGAGGTGCAGAGGAAGAATAGACACAGAGATATTAGAGGCTAGAGGAGGGCTTATTGTTCTGAAAGCCTATTCACATCAGGAATGGGTTCAATAGGCAATACTACATACATACCAAGAAGGTATAACATCCCTCAAAATCTATAAAGAAATAAATAAGGGGGGAAGAGATGGGCTGATGGGGAAGCAGAGGATGAGGACAAAAGACAGTGGGGGGAGGTTAAATAATAGTAAGTCAAGTTATGGATAAGAATTTAATGAAAAAATCAATAAGAATAGAAAAGATGTGTGTATGTGAGGTATGTATGTGTTTTGTGTGAGTGTGTGTATATATGTATATATCTACATATGTATATATAAATATATCTTTTCTTAACTGTAGCTTGCTTGGGGGTGGTGGAAAGGATGAAAAGGAGATATGTGTGTATATGTATGTATATATATATATGTGTGTATGTGTGTATGGGTGTACATATATATATATATATATATATATATATATACTTTCTTAAATTGGTATTTGTTATATATTATGAATCCTCTCTGATGGTCTGCTGGGCACATGATAATTTTTTTGTTTGTTTGTTTCATTTTGTTTTGTATTGATTTTCTGTTTTTCTTTTTCTTTATTCTGTTTCCTCAAAAACAAAATCTTGGGGACCCGTTAGAGTTCATGGACCAAACCTGGAGACCTACTTGTCAAGATCTTCCATAACATTTTAGTGGATGAAATGAACTATGGATTGCATTAAAATACAGTTAGCTAGAATTGGAAGTGAGTTAATGACCAGAAACAAAAGGAAGTGATTAATGGATCAACTTTCAACTTAAAAAGAGGTTTTTAGCAGAATATCCCAGAAATTTATCTTTAGTAGTTTTCTATTCAGGATTTTTATCAATGACTTGAATGAAAGAATAGAAAAGATACTTATCAAGTTTATGTATGACATGAAAATGTAAGGGAAAATTAATATGTTAACTAACAGCATTAGGGTCCAAAAAGACCTTGACAGTCTAGAATAATGGAAAGACAATGACAAGAGGCATACTAATTGGATATACATGCAAAATTATATCTTTGGATTAAAAAAATAATAGCATGCATGTATAGGATGGGAAAAGAGTAACTAGACAAAAGTTCTTGTGAAAAAGCAAAACCAAACCAAACATGGGAATTATAGTAAATTTAAATTCATTATGAGTGAACAGTATGAAATGACATCCAAAAAATAATTTAATGTGATCTTGAGTTTTATTGAGAGAACTAGGGGTTAATACCATCCCAATGTACTCTAGAGACACATCTGGAATGTATCAGGAGCAGTGTTCAATTCTGGTGGTCATACCTTAGGAATGACTTGACAAAAAGGTGTATGTACAAATGCAGGAGGCAATTATAATGGTATAAACTCTTAAAGGTATGCCATAGGAGGTTCAGTCTAGATTAGAATAAGGGAGAATGTGATCCAATTTATTCTCAGACACTTACTAGCTATGTGATGCTGGGCAAGTCACTTAATCCTGTTTGCCTCAGTTTCTACATCTGTGGAAAAAGAAAATTGCTGCAATATCTTTGTCAAGAAAACTCTGAGGTCACAGTTAGACATGATTGAAAAATGATCGAACAAAGGACATGATAATAATCTTCAGGTATTTAAAGCAGTATGGAAGAAGGTCCAAAAGGCAGAAACAAATTAGGAGAAAAATTGACAGGTAGATTTCAGCTTACTGAAAGGAAAAATGATTGAAGAATTTAGAGCTATTCAAAAGTGGGAAGTGTGCCTCAAGCCCAAGTAATTTTCCTATTAATGGAGATTTCTGACTGAATGACCACTTGTTGGGAATGTTGTAGAGGGATTTTTGTTCAAATATAGCACTAAATGGGTTCAGAGAGTTCCTAGTACTATAATTATGCGATACTGGAATTGAATCATATTGACTTGATAATAATCCAATTGCTCAACAAACAAATGCTTTTATAGTAGAATACAAATATAAATCGAGGCCTGGAAGGAACCTCACAGGTCATCTATTCCAATCCTCTCATTTTACAGAAGAGGAAGCTCAAGCCTGGAAAAAGTAAAGTGATTTGACCAAGGTCATATAATTAACTAAACTGGACTTATCTTAGAGCCTTTTCTCTCTCTTGTTTCTCATAACCACTAAATGATTTATCAGTTCCTCTGGTGTAATATTTCTACCATCTATTTGCTCCTCTCTATTCCATCTGCCACTTCTCTAGTGAAGTTCTAATTAATATAAATATATTATATTTATGTAAATATTATATTATTATATTTATTTGTTATGAACATTATATTATATGATTACATATAATTATATATTCCATAATTATAAGCACTTATAAATAAATGCAATATTATATTATTGTATTTATATAAATATTATATTAGAAATAAGTATTATATTTATATAAATATAATTACATATATAACTGTATATATGTACATAAATATGTGTGTATATATATATATATATATATATATATTTTTTTTTTTTTTTTTTTTTTGGACCAAACCTGGAGACGCACTTGTCAAAATCTTCCATAACATTCTAGTGGATGAAATGAAGAGATATGGATTGTATTAAAGTATAGTTAGATAGAGTTGGAAGTGGGTTAATGACTGGACGCAAAAGGAAGTGAATATTTATATATATATATATACATATATATATAATATTTATATATAATAACTTCCAAACAAGTCTCCCCACCTCTATTTTTTTCCCTCTCCAGTCCATCCTTCTTCATGATCAAGTCATGCCATTGTGCTCAAAAATCTTCTATATTCACCATTGTCAATTTAATTAGCTTCATATTCTTTTATCTGGCATTGGAGGGCTATACCATCTCACCTTACTAGCATTATATCAAATGTATTTTCCTTGTATACGCTGTGCTTTTGTCAAACTGAACTACTCTCAACATTCTCTGCTCCTTTGTACCTCTGAACCCTTCTTCCATATTTTATATGCCTAGAATGGCTTTCCCTCTCAACTTTCCTGATAAATTCCTATTCCTCCTTTCATCTTAATTGAAATGCCTCCTCCTTTATAAAATCTTTCCTGATTATTTTTGTCTATAATGACTTTGCCTCTTGAACTTCACATTGTACTTATCCTTCCATGGTACTTACTGCATTATCAACAGCATAGTTATCTGTTTATGTAACTCCACTACACTCCATCAAGGCTGGAATGAAGTCTTATTGAAGTTTTATGCCACTATTGATGTTTACACCATGTTCTAAACAAAGTAGTTTACATTCTTTTTAAAAGTTTGCTGAAGTGAATTGAATGGTCAAAACAAACAAATCAGAATAAACAAGATGTTTCCCTCTTCCCAATAGTTTCTTGAGTATTTTTCTATAGCTTTGTGCTGCAGCGTAGTATAAGAAGAGAATTAAGATTTATAAAGTACTTATTATGTACTAGGCATTGTTAAATGTTTTTTACAAATATTATCTCATTTGATCCTCATAAACCACCTTGGGAAGCAGATGCTATTATTACCCCCATTTTACATTTGGGAAAACTAAAGCAGATAAAAGTAAAGTGACTTGTCAGAGTCACATAGCTACTAAGAATCTAAAGCTGGATTTGAGCTTGTTTTCCTGACTCCAAGAACAAAGCTCTATCAACTGTACCCCCTAATTTCCTCCAGGTATAAAAAAGAGAACTGCATTTAGAATCAGGGGACTTGAGTTTTAGTTCTGCCTCTGACATTTATTAATTCTAACTTTTTAAAGTCCTTCCTTATTACTATGTCCTGGTTTCCTCTCATAAAATAAGAAGGTTGGACTAGTTGATACCTCTCCAATTTTTCATCTTTGGGGTTCTGCGACTTAGGGTAAGCTGAAATTGTTTTAAATAGGCATAGCTTTTTTATTCATAAAATTACAGATTGTTTATATTTTTATTTTATAATATTTTTGTTTATAACTTTTCTCCCTTTTAAATTTTTTCTTAAGATTCACTCCTTAATAAGGACAAGTCACAAATATTACTAGGGCAGCTGGAAAACAGGCACTAGAATGTTGCTAGAACTGTGAATTGGTTCATCTACTCTGAAAAGCAATTTGAAACTTTTACCAAAATGTCGCTAGACTGTGTGTATCTCATGACCTAGTTATATCATGGCCAGGCATAGTAGTTTCAAAAACATCAAAGAAAAAGGAAAAGATTCCATATGTGCAAAAATATTTATAGAACTTTTGTAGTAGCAAATACATTGGAAACTAAGGGGTATGTAGTATGACTAAATAAATTATGGTATATGAAAGTAATAGGATATTATTGCAACATAAAATATGATGAAAAGATCAGTTTTAGAGAAAATTAGAAAGACCCTTATGAATTGCAAAAGTGCAAAATAAAAGCAGCAGAACCTGGAGAACAATTTATGCAACAATTAAAGAAAAATATTCTCAAAAGACTTGAGCATTCTGATTAATTCAAAACAAATAACAATTCCAGAAGACCCAGAATTAAGCATGATAAAGGTAGAGAGGTGATGAACTCAAAAAGCATGATAGAAATGAGAGGTGATGGACTCAAGAAGCAGAATAAGGCCTACTGTTCTGGACATGTGGGGATTTGCTACATTGACTATGTCTGTTGTGAAGGTGACATTTTTTGTTCATTTGTGGCGTTCTTTTTTATAATATATATGATGGTTTTCTGTGGGAGCAGGTTTCTTGGGGGGGTTTTCTGGAGGCAGCCTTAGTTTCAGTTCAGAGTAATAATCGCCTCAAATACAGCCAGCTGATAAAATCCAAACGTTTATTTTCTCCTTCCGAGTCTTGTCTCCTTGCCTGGGCTGGGCAGCTTTCTGGAGAGCCTTTCAGACCAGCCTTGGTCTCAGTGGGGGAAGTGCAGGAGGCCAGCCACCAAGGAGATGAAGTGAATGAATCTGGTTCTGCCTCCAAGAGTGGCTTCTTCTGAACTGACTCGCTTCACTAATTCAGCTCCTTTTTATGCTCTTTTAGAGGTGTTAACTCAAAGGTTGACTCCTCCTCTGAGAGAGTGGGATTGTAGGTTTCTGACTTGTGAATCTCATACTGAATACTGACTTGTGAATCTCCCAAAAGTGTGAACTCCAATGAGTACTTGCATACATTAGTGAGCTAGAGAATTTGCTAAGTATCATGCTAAATTAGGCAACTGATATCACTTTGTAAGTATTCTAACATTCATTTGTGCTGTATGTGCATATGGGATGGGAAAAAGGGAAGAAAAGTAGGAGGGAGATAAAAATGGATGCTTGTTAGTTGAAAAAAGAATTATAAAATAAAATTTAAAATAAAAATAAGTTATGTTTCATTATTTTTAAGGCACAGTTAATCTTTAACAGAATATTTAGGAAGTGGATTAAACTTTTTGGTTTATATTAAATTCTTTAGACAAATCACTTCAAAACCTGTTGAAAACTTTTCTAAAATATATGGTCTATGTGTCCATTTTATTGACTAAATGTACCAGATAGGACAGTCTTACTGTTATATTTATATTACCAGGGATTCTGGCACATAATAAGTATGCTGATTGATTTAATGTCATAATTGATTCTTTCTTTAATTTAGTTTCTTTATTTAGGATGATCATACCATTGGGTCAACAGTCACTTTAATCAAAAAAGTAGAGTCTTTTAAATGATTTTCTACTGACTCCCAAGAAGATATTCCTTAGAGGTCAATCTTCATAATAAGTTCCCCAGAACATGTTTCCTTGTCATTTATTGTTCTCTTCCTCATTAAACCACAATGCAGAAAAAACCAAATACCAGTTGAGTTTTGGTTCTGATAAAAGCACTTACTTCACAGGATTGTTGTGAGAATTAAATAAGATAATATATGTAAAACACATAGCAAACCTTAAAGTGTTATATAAATTTGAGGTATTATTATTTCAAATTGACATTTTACTTTTTTTTTTTTTAGCTCGAGATAACTGAATCATGTTTCCATCGTTACAATGAAAACATGACCTAGATTTTCTTCTGTGTGGTAGGACAGTGGGAATTAGGTATACAGGGAAGAGATTCAAACCATTAGGTCAGCAATATGCTGCATATAGGAGTGACCTAGGCATTGGGGAAATTGAACTTCAGATTTAGTTTTTATTTTACATAAAGGACAGCTAATGGATTTCATTCTAACTTGTTACTACCCTCCCAAATTAACCTTGCATCTTAGTAAGTACCCTAAAGACATTTTAGAAGTGGTTTCCCAACCTTAATGATAACATCAGTCCTGTCACACACTAATATTGTAGCAAGGATTTAATTTTGGCCGTTGTGCTAGTGACAGAGGATAAGCATTATGACCTCCAAGCTCGTTTTTGCCTATAGAAGAAAAAATACTGCAGATAGGTCCTTTTACCCCCACTTTTTCTTTCTTGTCTTTACCTTTGGTTGGCTTGGCAGTTACCCAAATTACTAGACTGACAGTCATTTCTGTTTAATAATTATGCTTTGAAACTCAAGAACTACTCTCTGTGCAGTTCTGTCAACAGGGAATCATTAACGCTGAACAAACAAAATGTATATGCTTAATTGTTTTTATTGAAATAAACACTCTGTGTATCCCCTGCTGTTTAATGAACACATACCAGGTTAACTAAAAGTGTGTCTGCTGCCATCTTTGATTACTTGCTTATGGCAGATGAAAGCTGAAAACATTTTTCTTCTCATAACAATAAATATGATTTCACCTTTTTGGCCTTCAACTCACCCCTCCCTTTTCCAAGTTGAAGTGGGCTGAGAGAACAGAAGCTCTTGAGCAGATGGGGGAAAATGCATACCAGCACTCCTAGGCTGCTTTGTGGTTTTCTTATTCTTTCAGACAATAGTCTCTGGAAAAAACTTGAAGTCTTTGTCTTCTCATTAATTATATTACCCTTGTGTATGTCTGTGTGTCAGAAGGTGGCATTATAAGCTGAAGCAGGCCACAGTGCTTAGTATCATATTAGAATTTTTGTCAGACTTTAGTATTTATCTGTTTTGAAAGGGAACCTGGGAATCAAGTTTATGTGGGTTACAGAGACCTATGTCAGAGAGCCTGTTACCCATTATAGCAAAAGACAAGAATGGCATATGTAGACCGTTACCTAATACCTCAGAGTTCAACATTTGAACCTATTTTTTCTGACACACTCATCCTCTATTAGATTTATAGTTATGCTTTAAATCTTGTAATGTAGTGAAAATTTAGACAACTCCTACTAATGGTAATATTACCATCTCTTTTAATCATCGTCTTTTTGATCATCAATATTTAGTTAGTTCCCCCTGGAGAGAACAGGATAGACATTATTCTGCTTTGTGGAGCTCACAATCAATAAAAGAAAAGACAACAACATAGATGTTGAAAACATAAATATATAAATAACTTAATTAGAAATATATACAAAATGCCTATATTGGATTTAATATATATTTTTACCATGTTTAACATATATTGAATTACATGACATCTAGGAGGAGTGGGGTAAGGGGAGGAATGCGAACACAAGGTTTTTCAAGAGTCAGTGTTGAAAAATTATCTTTGCATATGTTTTGAAAATAAAAAACTTCAAAAAAAAAGAGAAAAAAGTACATACAAAAAATCATACACAGAGTTAACATTATAATGTTATAATATTTAGAATGATTATATGTTGAAATTAGCAAAGGAAAGCTTTGAAATGAAAATATGAGGTATTATTATTATTTCAAATTCACATTTTACTTTTTTCTTTTTAGGATGAAAAGAAAAATGAATAATATTCTGAAGCAAAGAAGGGTCCCATGTAGGTTAAAAAGTGAACTGAAGATATATATGTTGGAGGAAGCAGTTTATGGGATGATTAGAAATAGACATGAGCAATTTAGATTTAGGAATAGTTGGAAGATGTATTTGACAATAACAGAATAATGTATTAAGAGTTTACTATATGTCAAAATATCTTTGTAAACCCAATCTCTGCCCTCAAAGAGCTTCCATTCCAATAGAAAACACAGAATATAAGTAAATAGATATATACAAAATAGATACAGAATAGATGAAGAGTAACCTTAGAGGAGAAAGTTTTAGTAACTGAAGAGACTAAGAAAGACTTCCTTACAAAAGTAACATGGAGTTGAATTTTAAGGGAAAGTAGGAATTCTATGAAGGAAGGAGAGCATTTCAGACATGAAGGACAGACAGAGTTTAAAGAGTTTAAAAAACTTGAAAAGTAGGAACAGGCAAGGTTGGGAAGAACTTAACATGCAAAAAAAACATTGATCCTTCAGAGAAAAAATTTTGGAATTTTCTGAGTTACTAATTAGTGGTATACTTTAGGCATCACATAAAAGGGAGAATAGTAGGATGTGAGGGCAATTAAGTTAAGAAGAGAGGAGAATTTGGGAAGAGCCTTGAACTTCATGAGTAATAGTTTTTCTGGTTGATAACTTGATCAGGAGACACTCCAGTTTTCGGAGGGGCTGAAAACAACTGTCAAGGTGGCTAATGCTTGCTGCTCAATGTGACAGAAAGAAAAATGCAATATTGAATTGTTGTAATTGTTTATGAGTAGTTCATTTGAAATTGACTATGGCCCAGGGATAAGAGATTTTTAACAAAGATAAATTCTGATTGTATATATACAGATTATCTGTGTTTACAAATAAAACCAAACAACATTCCTATATCTTAGAAATTCATCATGTACTGTATAAAAAAATAAAATCTACCTCAGAAGATAGGGCCATGTTTTTAACTCTTCTGGGAAAATATTCCATAAATGTTGTTCAATGCTCCCCTTGTTTGAATTGAGAGAATCTTCATTGATAAGGTGGTAGATAGCATACCTACTTTATTTCCAGCTGAATGTTACAAAATTCAAAGACTCATAGAATCTCAGGTTTGGAAGTGACTTTCAAGGCCACTTTGTCTAATCTGTACTTGAACAAGAATCCCCTAAAACATATCTAGAAAGTGGTCAAACAACTTTTGCTTAAAAACCAAGCAGAAATCAACCAACTTGCAAAGAAACTCATTTCACTTTTGGATAGCTGGACTTTTAGGAATTATTATGATTTCCGTATTTCAAGTTCTAATATATCTCTATGATACTTTTAATAATTGTTCAATTCTCTGGGGCCCAGCAGAGTAAGGCCTCTTATCACAATGCAATCATTTAAATACTTGTTGATAGTTTGATGAGAGTTTTTCAAAATTGATTATCCTTAACACATTGCTGTTATCATATAAATTGTTTTCCTGCTTCTGTTTAATTAATTTTGCATCATACAAGTCTTCTCAGGTTTTTCTGAAACCACCCCTTCATCATTTTTTACAATACAATAGTATTCCAACACCTCTTTGTACCATAACTTATTCAGCTATTTGTCCCAATGGATGGGCATGCTTCCAGTCTAATTTTTTGCCACCACACACAAAAAAAAGCTGCTCTTAATATTTTTGAATATATAAGTCCTTTTCTTGTTTCTTTAGTCTTTTGGGGGTTACAGCCACATTGTTTGATCAAAGAGTATGTTTTAATAGAGTATAGTTTTTAGGGGCATAGATTTAAATTGCTTTTCCAAATGGTCAGACTAGTTCATAGCTCCACCAAATATATTAGTATACTTGCTCCCCCCAATAGTATTTATTCCAAATTTCAATTTCCAAATACATGTGAAGAGAGTTTTCAAGATTCATTTTTGTAAGATTTTGTGTTCCAAAATTTCCCCCTTGACAGCAATCTGAAATAGGTTAGAGATGTCAATCTTTTAAAACATATTGGAAATTGGGGAGGTGGAGCCAAGATGGTGGAGAAAGCACACACGACTTTCTAAGCTCCTCTCCTGCCCTCATGCCCTACTATTAAATTCAGTCTCAAAAATAGTAAAATGGTAAAACCCACAAAGTTTAGAAGCACAACAACTTACCAGCCGAAAATAATCTGGAAGATTGCCAGGAAAGGTCTGTCCTGAGGGGCCAGGAACAGACTAGTGCAGGTAGGGAAAGGCTACCTCTGAGCAGACTAGGGGTGAGGGTGACCTCTGTGGCTAGAGACGACTCTCCCATAGGTTAACTGCTCTGCCTTAATTATAAAGCAGTAAACCAGAAGAGAAATTAAAGCCAAAGACAGAGGGTATTCTCTAAAAAAAACGCCAAACCTTCCAAGATCTGGCTATAACCACCCAAAACCAGAAGTGACTCAGCACAGACCATAACACAGCCTTGCAGCCACATCCTGCAGTATAGGGCTTTTGTGAGGGCAGTTACAAATCTTCATAACAGGGGAGCATAGCCCAGGACAGCCTCTAATCTGCACAGTGAGGGGCTTGGCCTGAGGCAATAGAACTTTCGCAGGGCCACCGTGCTTCCCTGGGCAGGGACGCTTCCGGTCCCTGTGGGACTATTCGCTGGTCAGCCATTAATACCCACACCCCCACAGCGGGCTTTGGTCTGGGGTAGTGACACTTTCACTGCCCAGCTTCTAATCCCAGGGCAGTCCTTAACTCGCACAGCAGGGTTCTTTGCAGGGCATTTCTGCAGCTCCAAAGTGCAGGCCTGAATTACTTCCGGGGAACTCTTTCCCAGAGCATTCTCATACCTCACTGCTCTTTGTAGCCAGTTGGCAGGACAGCTACTTGTCCATATACCTATCCTTGCTTTCCAGAGGAAGTTGGTAACCTCCTGCTCCTGAAGGCAGACCCTACAGGCTTTAACTGAATGAGTAAAAAAAATCAAAAGGACAATTGATAGCTTCTATACAGAAAGAGAGCAGGTTTTCAAACCTGAGGAGACTAATAGCAGACAGTTTCCAGACAACTGTTGGTCCTCAACACAAAAGGCAATCCTAGAAGAGACTATTAAAAATCTTAAAAGAGAACTAGAAGAAAAATGGGGAAAGGAAAGAGAAGCTATGCAAAGAGCAACAACTTCCTAAAATGTGAATTGGAAAATGTAAAAAACTCCTAAGAAGTGCAGAGAAACAGAATTTATGAATTGGAAAAGGTAAAGAATTCCCAAGAAAGTAGGATTTGTGAATTGGAAAAAGAAAATAACTCACTAAAAAAAAAAAAAATTAGTGAAATGGAAAAAAACTCCATAAAGCAAAACAACTCATTTAAAATCTCAATTGGACATATACAAAAAGAAGTTTAAAAAAAACTAAAAAAATTAAAAATCAGAACTGAACAAATAGAAATGACTGATTCATTGAGACATCAAGAATCTGTCAAGCAAAACCAAAAAAAAAATGAAAGATTAGGAAAAAAAGTCAAATATTTACTTGGGAAAGCAACAGACCTGGAAAATAGATCTAGGAGAGATAACCTGAGGATCATTGGACTTCCTGAAAATTTTGATGAAAAAAAGAGCCTAGATACTATTTTACAGGAAATCATCAAAGAAAACTGCCCAGAAGTAATAGAACCAGAAGGTAAAATAGGCATTGAAAGAATTCATTGAACACCTTCTGAAAAAGACCCTAAAATAAAAAATCCAAGGAATATTGTGGCCAAATTTCAGAACTATCAGACTAAAGAAAAAATATTACAAGCAGTCAGGAAAAAACAATTCAAATACTGAGGTGCCACAATAAGGATCACTCAAGATTTGGCTGCCTCAAGGATCGAAGGGCCTGGAATCTGATATTCCAAAAGGCAAAAGAACTTGGAATGCAGCCAAGAATAAACTACCCAGCTAAGCTGAGCATTTTTTTCCAGGGAAGAAGAAGGTCATTTAATGAAACAGAGGAATTCTATTGGTTTCTTAGGAAAAAACCACATCTAAACAAAAAAAAAAAAAAAAAAAAAAAAAAAAAAAATTGATCTCCAACCATAGGACTCAAGAGAAGCAGAAAAAAGGTAAAAGAAACTTTTAAGAACTGTATTTCTGTTGTGGATATACATAAAAACCACATGTATAATTTGATTTTACTGATATAACATAAAAAAGGGAAGTAGAAATGGAAAGGGATGGTGTCAGAAAAAGAGAAAAGGGAAGATAAAAAGAGGGAAACTACATCTCACAATGAAGCAAAGAAAACCTATCATATCTGAGGGAACTTAGAGAGGGGGAGGAACATTGTGTGAATCTTACTCTCATCAGAGTTGGCTCAAAGAGAAAATAATTGACATATTTATTTTACAGAGAATCTTCCCTCACCTCATTAAAAAGTGGGAGAGGAAAAGGGAAAAGGAAAAAGAGTAATAAGGGAAGGGTACAAGAAAGGGGAAAGGATTCAAAGGGAGTGAGTGATCCTAAAGTGGAAGAGCTACGTGATGCAAGTGGGGCCCATAAGTTTAATCCTAGGGAAGGGAGTAAGTGGGGGGGGAGGGTGGCAAGAAAAAGAAAAGCACAATCTGGGGATATTATGATGACAGGAAATACAGAATTAGTCATTTTAACCGTAAATGTGAATGGGATGAACTCTCCCATAAAGCAGAGACGGATAGAAGACTGGCTCAAAAGTTGGAACCCTACAATATGTTGTTTACAGGAAACACATTTCGGACAGGGAGATACATACAGAGTAAAGGTAGAAGGCTGGAGCAGAATCTATTTTGCTTCAGGTTAAGTCAAAAAAGCAGGGGTAGCCATCCTAAGATCAGATCAAGCAAAAGCAAAAATTGATCTAATTAAAAGAGATAGGGAAGGAAACTATATCTTGCTAAAGGGTACCATAGACAATGAAGTATATCAATATTAAACATATATGCACCAAGTGGAATAGCATCTAACTTCCTAAAGGAAAAGTTAAGAGAGTTGCAAGAAGAAATAGACAGCAAAACTATAATAGTGGGAGATCTCAACCTTTCTCTCTCAGAACTAGATAAATCAAACCACAAAATAAATAAGAAAGAAGTTAAAGAGGTAAACAGAATACTAGAAAAGTTAGGTATGATAGAGATAGATCTTTGGAGAAAATTGAATGGACACAGAAAGGAGTACACTTTCTTCTTGACAGTTCATGGAACCTATACAAAAATTGACCATATATTAGGACATAAAGACCTCAAAATCAAATGCAGAAAGACAGAAATAGTAAAGGCATTTTTTTCAGATCATGATGCAATAAAAATCATATTCAATAAAAAGCCAGGGGAAAATAGACCAAAAAGTAATTGGAAACTAAACAATCTCATCCTAAAGAATGAATGGATGTTTAGCAAATCATAGACACAATTAATAATTTCATCCAAGAGAATGACAATAATGAAACAACATACCAAAACTTGTGAGATGCAGCCAAAGCAATAATAAGGGGAAATTTTATATCCCTAGATCAGGGGTCTTCAAACTACGGCCCGCGGGCCAGATTCAGCAGCTGAGAAGCTCAAGAGAAGCAGAAAAAAGGTAAAAGAAACTTTTAAGAACTATATTTCTGTTGTGGATATACATAAAAACCACATGTATAATTTGATTTTACTGATATAACATAAAAAAGGGAGGTAGAAATGGAAAGGGATGATGTCAGAAAAAGAGAAAAGGGAAGATAAAAAGAGGGAAACTACATCTCACAATGAGGCAAAGAAATCATATCTTTTTTTTTTAAATAGCCTTTTATTTACAGGATATATGCATGGGTAACTTTACAGCATTAACAATTGCCAAACCTCTTGTTCCAATTTTTCACCTCTTACCCCCCCACCCCCTCCCCTAGATGGCAGGATGACCAGTAGATGTTAAATACATTAAAATATAAATTAGATACACAATAAGTATACATGACCAAAACGTTATTTTGCTGTACAAAAAGAATCAGACTCTGAAATATTGTACAATTAGCTTGTGAAGGAAAAATGCAGGTGGGCATAAATATAGGGATTGGGAATTCAATGTAATGGTTTTTAGTCATCTCCCAGAGTTCTTTTTCTGGGCATAGCTGGTTCAGTTCATTACTGCTCCATTGGAAATGATTTGGTTGATCTCGTTGCTGAGGATGGCCTGGTCCATCAGAACTGGTCATCATATAGTATTGTTGTTGAAGTATATAATGATCTCCTGGTCCTACTCATTTCACTCAGCATCAGTTCGTGTAAGTCTCTCCAGGCCTTTCTGAAATTATCCTGTTGGTCATTTCTTACAGAACAGTAATATTCCATAATATTCATATACCACAATTTATTCAGCCATTCTCCAACTGATGGACATCCATTCAAAAACCTATCATATCTGAGGGAACTTAGAGAGGGGAGGAACATTGTGTGAATCTTACTCTCATCAGAGT
This sequence comes from Sarcophilus harrisii, assembly GCF_902635505.1. NCBI lineage: Eukaryota > Metazoa > Chordata > Mammalia > Dasyuromorphia > Dasyuridae > Sarcophilus > Sarcophilus harrisii. The sequence goes on from NC_045428.1 coordinate 204,999,948, forward strand.
TGGCTCAAAGAGAAAATAATTGACATATTTATCCCACTTACCTAGGGCTATGAAGTTTCTTTAAAGGTCCACAAAACAAAGTTTTTATTTTTACTATAGTCCGGCCCTTCAACAGTCTGAGGAACAGTGAACTGGCCCCCTATTTAAAAAGTTTGAGCACCCCTGCTCTAGATGCTTACTTGCAAAAAATAGAGAAAGAGAAGATCAATGAATTGGGCTTGCAACTAAAAAAAACTAGAAAAAGAACAAATCAAACCCCCCCCCCCCATCAAATACCAAACTTGAGATCCTAAAAATAAAAGGAGAGAATAAAATTGAAAGTAAAAAGCAAATTATTGAATTAATAAAGCTAAGAGTTGGTTTTATGAAAAAAAAAACAAAATAGATAAACCTTTAGTAAATTTGATTAGAAAAAGGAAAGAGGAAAATCAAATTGTTAATCTCAAAAATGATAAGAGAGAACTTTCCACCAATGAAGGGGAAATTAATTAGGAATTACCTTGCCCAACTTTATGCTACTAAATTTGATAACCTAAATGAAATGGAGGAATATCTACAAAAATATAGATTGCTCAGATTAAAGGAAGAGGAAATAAATTATTTAAATAGTCCCATTTTATAAAAAGAGATAGAACAAGCTATTAATCAACTCCTAAGAAAAAATTCCCCAGACCACGTGGATTTATATGTGAATTCTACCAAACATTTTTAACCAAACAAAATTCACTACAATGCTATATGAAAAAATAGAGAATGAAGGACTCCTACTAAATTCCTCCTATGACACAGACATGGTACTGATAGGATGAAACCAGGTAGGATGAAAACAGAGAAAGGAAATTATAGACCAATCTCCCTAATGAACATTAATGCAAAAATCGTAAATAAAATGTTAGCAAAGAGATTACAGAGAATAATCCCCAGGATAATACACCATGACCCTGTAGGATTTATACCTGGAATCTAGGGCTGGTTCAATATTAGGAAAACTATTAGCATAATTGACTATATCAATAACTAAAATTAACAAAAAATATATGATTATCTCAATAGATACAGAAAAAGCATTTGATAAAATCCAACATCTATTCCTATTAAAAACACTAGAGTGTGATGACTGCACTAGCACCCAGGATACCCCAGAATCAGCCGGAGTCAGGATAAGCAAAAGTCCTTAGTCTTTATTCTTGGTCTTTAGACACAGGATTAGACAGGATGGAAGCAGAATCTTCACAACTGCCTTCTCCCTCATCTACCGCAAAGAGTGACTCTGGCTAGTCTTAATCCACCCCTTAGTCCCTCCTACAATCCTGTATATATACCAATCATTGAGCCAGCACAGGATAGTGGGAAGGGCCATTTTCAAAGCATATGCCCATAGAGTATTGTCCAATTGGTAGTTAGCCTCAACGGCTCGGCTATCCTGACTTCAATGCATAGACTCAAGAGTTTCAGTCCTTTACACTAGAGAGTATAGGAATCAATGGACTTTTCCTTAAAATAGTCAGTAGCATCTATTTAAAATCATCAGCAAGCATCATATGTAATGGTGATAAAGTGGAACCATTCCCAATAAGATCAGGCATGAACCAAGGTTGCCCCTATCACCATTACTATTCAATATTGTATTAGAAATGTTAGCTTTGGCAAAAAGAGAAGAAAAAGCTATTAAAGGAATTGGAGTAGGTCTTGAGGAAACCAATTATCACTCTTTGTAGATGATATGAGATAGCATAAAATATTTGGGAATCTATCTGCCAAGGGAAAGTCAGGAGCTATATGAGCAAAACTATAAAACACTTTCCACACAAATAAAGTCAGATCTAAACAATTGGAAAAATATTAAGTGCTCTTGGATAGGTGGAAAGAATATAATAAAGATGACAATATTACCTAAACTAATCTATTTATTTAGTGCTATACCAATCAAACTCCCAAGAAACTACCTTACTGACCTACAAAAAATAACAGCAAAATTCATCTGGAAGAACATAAGGTCAAGAATTTCAACGGAACTAATGAAAAAAAAAAAAAAAAAAAAAAAGCAAATGAAGGTGGCCTAGCTGTTCCAGATCTAAAACTATATTATAAAGCAGCAGTCATCAAAATCATTTGGTACTGGCTAAGAAATATACTAGTGGAATCTGGTAGGTTCATAGGATCAAATAGTTAATAACTATAGTAATTTAGTATTTGACAAACCCAAAGACCCCAGCTTTTGAAATAATAATTCACTATTTGACAAAAACTGCTGGGAAAATTAGAAACTAGTATGGCAGAACTAGGCATTGACCAACACTTAATACCATATACCAAGATAAGGTCAAAATGGGTTCATGATCTAGGCATAAAGAATGACATTATAAGTAAATTAGAAGAATAGAGGATAGTTTATCTCTCAGACCTGTGGAGGAGGAAGAAATTTGTGGCCAAAGAAGAACTAAAGATCATCATTGATCACAAAATAGATAATTTTGATTATATTAAGTTAAAATGTTTTTGTACAAACAAAACTAATTCTGATATTAGGAAGGAAGTAATAAACATTTTTACATTAGAAGATTCTGATAAAGGCCTCATTTCTAAAATATATAGAGAATTGACTCAATTTTATAAGAAATAAATGGCTTTATTTCCATTTTCCATTTTCCAATTGACAAATAATTAAAGGATATGACCAGACAATTTTCAGATGAAGAAATTGAAACTATTTCTAGTCATATGAAAAGATGCTCCAAATCACTCTTGATTAGAGAAATGCAAATAAAGACAATTCTGAGATAGAGATATCACTACACACCTGTCAGATTAGCTAAGAAGACAGGAAAAGATAATGATGAATGTTGGAGGGGATGTGGGAAAACTGGGACATTGATACATTGTTGGTGGAACTGTGAACAAATCCAACCGTTCTGGAGAGCAGTTTGGAACTATGCTCAAAAAGTTATCAAACTGTGCATACCCTTTGACCCAGTAATGTTACTACTGGGCTTATAACCCAGAGAGATCTTAAAGGAGGGAAAGGGACCCACATGGCAAAAATGTTTGTGGCAGCTCTTTTTGTAGTGGCTAGACACTGAAAACTGAATGGATGCCCATCAATTGGAGAATGGCTAAATAAATTATAGTATCTGAATGTTGTGGAATATTATTGTTCTGTAAGAAACAACCAGCAGGATGATTTCAGAGAGGCTTGGAGAGACTTATGTGAACTGATGCTAAGTGAAATGAGTAGAACCAGGAGATCATTATAAATGGCAACAACAAGAAATTGATGTTCAATGATCAACAATTCTGATGGACGTGGCTCTCTTCAACGGTGAGTTGATTCAAACCAGTTCCAATTGTCCAGTAATGAAGAGAGCCATCTACACCCAGAGAGAGGACTGTGTGAACTGAGTGTGGATCACAACATAGCATTTTCATTCTTTCTATTATTGTTTGTTTGCATTTTTGTTTTCCTTCTCAGTTTTTTTTCCTCTCTAGATTGGATTTTTCTTGTGCAGCAAGATAATGGTATAATTTTGTATACATATATTAGATTTAACATACAATTTAATATATTTAAAATGTATTGCACTATCTGCCATCTAGGGGGCATGGAGGAAGGAGGGGAAAATTTGGAACAGAAGGTTTTGCAAGGGTCAATATTGAAAAAAATTATGCATGCATGTTTTGTAAATAAAAAGATATAATAGTAATAAAAAATGTTCTAAGTTTTTTGCTAAGAATTAAACTCACTGGCATAATTTGACGTTCCTTTTTTTTTTTTTCTTTTTAATTGAATTTAATTTAATAAACTTTTTAAGTCTTGAAATTTCTCTCTAATTCTTTAATCTTTCAAAGATCACAAACAATAATGGGCAATTTACACTTGTGATTTCTCTGAAATGGTCCTGGGTTTTAGTTCATCCAGAAGCCATGTGACTTGAACAAACACCTAGCTATGCTCTTTTCCTTTTCTTGTTTTTTTTAATTGTTGTTTAGATTTCTTCAGTTTACTAAAACGGTTATGTCATCAAAATATGTCTGATACTGTACTGGAAAATTGCATTCCCTCTTGTGTTTCTCTCATCAGTGGCATGGGGGATTTTTTTCTTATGGCACAAATAGAACTAGTCAGAGCCAAACATAGAAAATACTGTGTACTAGTGATGCTAATATAAAGTAATTTAACCCTGTTCTTTCATCACAGAGTGACTCTTTAGAAAATCATACCACTTGTAGAAATTGGTGTGGTAATTTTTTGAAGTAGGCAAGTGGGAACCAGCCTAAGAGAAGCAGGCCATTTTCTGATGTGACTGGGGCAGGATTTTCAGCTCAGAAGGTGCAGTGAATTTTATTTCTCACTGCCATTAGTTTGTGACTCCTACTCATCGACTTGAAATTAATGATTCTTCACTACCCGTTGGTTATTTCTCTTTCCATTTAAGAACATTGACTTTGCCTCCCCCACCTTTCTCCCAACACTTGCATTTTGAATGGAACCAAGAAATAATGAGGTTGTTTTGTTCAACATCAATGATAGCTTCCACAATGTAAAACCTTATCAAAACACCATGGGTTTCCCCCCCTTTTGCCACAAAAGCTGCTTTCTCTACTAGGATCACATGTGGTATTATTGCACAGCTGTGGGAGATGGTTAATTACTGCAGCTAAGCAACAAAACATACCATGTCTATAGTTACTTATGAAACAAATATTGTCATTTTACTTTTCTGAGACTAGATATTTATCTAGGTTCTCCAATATTTGAAAGGGCATCCAAATTCAGCTACATGGGATCATGTGGGTCAAACCAGGGAACCCCACTGATTTTTCTCCACATTACTTTTGCTCTCTATAGCTATACTTATCCACTCTTCAAAATTAGGAGAATGGCCTGAAAATAGAAATATATTGGATAAGATCTTGAAAGAATTCCAAAACCTTGTAGCATAGTGAAATAACAGTGAGATGAAATTTCTTCCCCCAACTTCTCAAAAATGAAGCATTCTCAGGGATTTAAGAAGAAAAAAATCTTTGGTTTTGAACTTGGCAATTAAAATAGTCTCTTTGGCGGAGCTGTCAGTAGAGTGTTATTCTTTGGTCTGTGACAATAAAAGTCTAGCTATTTCTACTTCATAGCTTGTGATTAAATTGGAACATTTGAGGAAGGGTGGGAGGGAACCTCTGGCAGGGACTGTATTCTTTAGGAAGCAGAGTGCCGAGAAACAAACAAAAAAAATACAACCAAAACAAACACACATGTTTTAAATTATGGACTTTCAATAAGGAACTCTTAAGATTGTTTATCTTACTGTGAATATTAAATAGATAAATGTTCAGTAAACATCATGAGTATGAGATTTGTATTGAAATTTTGTAAACAAGAAAAATGAAAAGTACTTTGATTATAAGCTGGATTTAAATCAACCTTGCAGTTCTTGGTAATAAGGTGCTTCCACATCCACACTTTTATAAGAAAATGATCAAAGATGAAATAGGAGACTCCCTAATACTTTAACTTCTGTGGCCTTTAGTTACCTTATTTATAAATAAGGAAGCTGGAGATGATCTTTTATGATCCCTTTCAGCTCTAAACCAATAATCAATTATATCATAAGTGATTTAGTGAGAAGTCATTTAAATGAAATCAGCATCTGAACCAATGCAACTGTGCATTTTAATTTGGAAATTATGTTTCTAGTATAAGGAACTTAAGATTCATTTATAATATTTTTTGCCCTTCATTGAACATCACCATCTTCTTGTATGTTGTGTTCTATCCCTATTAATTATTTATTGAGAGAAACATTTAATTTCTATATGCTTCACTTTCTCCTCTCTACTTTTCCCCCATTCCCATATCCAACTAGTCCAAGTTTTGTCCATTCTGTATTTATAGAATCTCTGATATCCTTTCCCTTCTATCCAATCATAAGACCATCATCCTAATTCAGACTGATCATCTAAACTATTGAAATGGCTTCATAAATGGTCTCATATCTCAATGGTTCCCTTCTCACACTCCTCCTCCAAGGGATATTCCTAGATTATGGTTCTGACCATAACATCCTCTAGTTTAAGAAGCTTTATTGAGTACCTCTTACCTCAAGGATTAAATATAAACTCCTTCGTTTGGCAACTAAAGTCTTTCACAATCTGGCTTTAGCCTACCTGTTCTGATTTATTAAATATTATTTCCTTTTATGCACTTAGCAGAACAGTGAAACTGGCCTGTCTGGTGCTCCCCCCTCCCAAAAATGAAATTCCATCTCCCAATGGGTATTCTATGGTTGGAAAGCAGTGTCTTCTTACTATGACCTTAAAATCAGTCTTGTTTCAAAATTCCCTTCCACTTCATCTATAAGGCCTTTTCCCTCTCTCAGAAATCACCTTTTATTTACATTGTAACTATTTTGTAATTATTTATTTGTGTTCACATTGTTTCCCCTGATCAAAAGTTCCTAAGAACAGTTTCATTTTGTCTTTGAGCCTAGGCTCCATTATAGATTTTGTTTCATTTTTCTGTTTAAATTCCTGGACTCCAAGAATGGTTTCCTGACACCTACTACATTCTTAATAAATGCTTATCAACTGACTAGCACAGGACCTATAATCTAGTAGTGATGCATTAAATAAATACTTGTTGTTTGCTTGAAATAGGGAAACTAGTGAGATGATGTCTCCTCAGACTGACTAAAGATGAAGCAGACTTTGGTTTCTGAAGGAGAGAAGGCTAGAATAGTCAGCAATAGCCTGAACATATACTGTGTAGCTTTATTTCTATATCAAGGAAAGATTATGGCTATCAGTGAGTGCCCAGATTCACAATATAGAAATCCAATCAATTGCCTGTGATTTATATAAATAGAAAAAAAAAAAAAAGACCAGGTTGATAGAGAGAACTAAAATAAGAGTACAAATTTTTTAGGATTTTGATTGCCTTAATAAATTGATATGATTATTCAGTGATGTGATGGATTATTATTCAATAACTGGCTTTTATGACTTTAAAAAAAGTGATTCAACCATAACTGGGTCAATTTGATTGTCATCTGGAAATAGCTGAGATCTCCAAGTAATTTTATAAAGAAGATCAAGACAGAGTAGTTGCTTTTTGAGACTAGAGAGCACATTGGACCATGTATCAGGAGACCTAGGTTCAAACAATATTTCCAAATGTATTATTATTTATATTGTAAATATGCCAAGGTAGTTAGATGGGAAAGTGAATGGAGTGCTGAACCTGGAGTTAGGAAGACCTTAATTCAAATCCCATCTCAGATTGTGACTCTGGGTAAATCACAGCTCTTTCTTCTCAGTTTCATTATCTAAAAATGGGGATAATGTTTTAAGGATTTATAAAATAAGACAATGTTTTACAAAGCTCTTTGTAAACTTTAATGCACCAGATAAGTATTGGGTATTATTAATAACATCATAGAATTATTAAAATACTAAAAAATTTCATGAAAAACATTTTATACATGTAAGTTACTATGGATACAATCATAGTTTTAAAAAGAATGTTTATTATTTTTCCCAATTACATGTAAAAACAATTTTTAACATTCATTTAAAAGATATTTTGAGTTTCAAATTCTCTTCTTTCCTCTTTCATATTCCCCTTTTCTGGCATAGATAATTTAATATAGGTAAATATGTCCAATCAAGCAAAACATATTTCATATTAGTTGAATAGCTAATTTTTAGGTCTGCTAAATGATTTAATAATCTATTCAAGTAATCTAAATATGACTATTTTTTAAAAAACTGAGCAATATGGAATATCTAGAACTCATATCATAATAATGAATAACATTTATTTTTAATTTTGCTTGTTTATATATGCATATAAAATGTTTCTAATATTGATTTTGCTTATGAGTCGCTTATTTTAGGGAATTCTGTTGTCTTCATTTTATGGAAGATGAACTATATTCCTAAAATGTTCTTATCTATGAATAAAAGCATAGTATGATGTCAAGAATGTTGAATTTGGAGTTAACAGATCTGGGGTTCAAATCTAGACTACTGACATGACCAGTGCATTCATAAGTAAATTTCAGAACCTCACTTTCTTCAGTTATAAAATGAGAATAATCATGCTTTCATTGTCTGCTTCTGTTGTGGAGAATGTTTTTTATAAACCATGATATATGATATAAATAAGGGTTAATATGTTGATGAATTTGTATTTAAGCATAGCATAGTAAATGGTACATGAAAAATATTTAACTGCTTTTCATTCATTCATTGATTTGATGTCTTTATTCCATTTTATTTATGGGAGGAGGTTAGTGTAGTGGATGGAACTTTAGACTTTGCGTTGAATGTTTCCTAAATTACTAGCTATGCATCTTTGAAAAGATCATTTAATCTCTCTCAGCCTCAATTTCCTCCTCTATAAAAAAAAAGGATAATAATAATATAACTCATAGGATTATTACAAAGATCAAAGGAGATAATATATGTAAAGCACTTTAAAAATCATGCAAATATTAATTATCATTATGATCATCAAGAGTTGTCTCAAACTTAAATAGAAAGGGATCCCTGCTAGTTGCATATTGATTTAGAAAACCACAAATAAACATTATATGTATTGTATTATGGAGCAACTAGGTGGCAGTGGACAAAGCTGTAGTTCTTAAATCAGGAAGAGCTGAGGTCAAACCTGACCTCAGATATGTATTAGTTGTGTGACTGTGGGAAAGTCACTTAATCCTGTTTGCCTCAGTTCTTCATTTGTAAAATGAGATGGAGAAGGAAATATCAAACCACTGTAGTACCTTCACCCAGAAAACTTCAGATGGGTTCATAAAGAGTCTGAAAAGATTGAAAAAAATCTTGTATTTTTATTTTATTAAACATTTCCCAATTGTACTTAAATTTAAATTTGGTCCATGCATACTGAGAATTTTGAGAACTCCAAGTTTGGCACTTCTAATTATCAATTTTACACTGTGAATGTTTTTTGTGATTTCTTTAAATTTTTTAAAATAACCTTTTATTTTCCCAAATACATGTAAAGATAATTTTCAGCATTCATCTTTGAAAATTTGTCTCCCTTACATGAACTGATGCTAAGTGAAATGAGCAGAACCAAGAGATCACTATGTACTTCAACAATGATACTGTATGAAGATGTATTCTGATGGAAGTGGATTTCTTTGACAAAGAGATCTAATTCAGTTTCAATTGATCAATGATGGAGAGAAGCAGCTACACCCAAAGAAAGGACACTGGGAAATGAATGTAAACTGTTTGCATTTTTGTTTTTCTTCCTGGATTATTTCTACCTTCTGAATCCAATTCTCCCAGTGCAACAAGAGAACTGTTTGGTTCTGCACACATATATTGTATCTAGTTTATACTGTGACATATTCAACATATATAGGACTGCTTGCCATCTAGAGGAAGGGGTGGAGGGAGAGAGGGGAAAAATCGGAACAGAAGTGAGTGCAAGGGATAATGTTGTAAAAAACTACCCTGGCATGGGTTCTGTCAATAAAAAGTTATAATAATAAATAAATAAACAAACAAAAAAAGAAAATTTGTCTCCCTATACTTCCCCCATCCCATCCTATAGACAGCAAGTAATCCAATAGAGATTAAACATGTGCAATTCTTCTAAATATATTTCTATATTCATCATGCTGCATAAGAAAAATCAGATTAAAAAAAAAAAGAAAAAGAAAAATCAGATTAAAAGGTAAAAGAAAAAAAGAGAGAAAATCCCCAAGCAAATAAACAACAAAAAAGTGAAAATACTCTGCTTTGATCCACATTCAGTCTCTATAGCTGTTTCTCTGAAGGCAGATGGCTCTTTCCATCTCAAGTCTATTGGAACTGCCTTGAATCACCTCATTATTGAAAAGAGCTGAGTCCATCGTGGTTGATTATCATATAATCTTGTTACTATATATAATGTTCTCTTGTTTCTACTCACTTTGCTTAGCACCAGTTAATGCAAGTCTTTCCAGGCTTTTTTTGAAATTAGTTTACTCATCATTTCTTATAGAACAATAATATTCCATCACATTCATATATCATAATTTGTTCATCCATTCCCCAACTGATGGGCATCCATTCAATTTCTAGTTCCTTGCTGTTAAAAAAAAGGCCTGCAAGAATATTTTTTGCACATGTGGATATTTTCCCCTTTTTTATGATCTCTTTGGGATACAGTCTCAATAGAGACACTGTTGGATCAAAAGGTATGTACAGTTTGATAGCCCTTTGGCCATAAATCCAAATTGCTCTCCAGAATAGTTGGATCAATTCACAACTCTATAAACAATACATTACAATGTGCATCTAGTAAAACTGACCATTTTGGATTGTGGACTTCTAGAAGGGAAAAATTGTGATTATGAGATTCTCTTTATTCAATACCTTATCCAGTATCATGTAAAATTAGGTATTTAATATATACTTGGTTCCTATTGCTGATTAAAATGTATCTAAATCTCTTAATCACTGAATGTAGATGAATACTTGCATCATCACTTGGATGATTTTTATTTATATCTGAACTTTTGACCTTCTAATTATTTGCTATTGTTTTTTTTTTCTTTTTAATTTCTTTGGTATAAATTTCTCCTCTGTGCTTGGGAAAGCAAGATTTTGGTAATTCATTTTTTGGCTGCATCCTGGTGCTATTAAAATGTAAGCTTTTTATGGGCAGGGATTCCTTAATTTAAAAAAAAAAATTTCTAGTGCCCAGCCTTGTGTTTGTTAGATAGTATACTTAGTTGATGCTTGTTGAATCACCTAGGATGCCTGACAAGAGTTTGTGATTGCCTTGTAACTTGCAACTCAGAATACTTCATTTATTATGTTGGAATATTAGAGCATAGTTAGAAATATAGCCCAAATGTTGATATAGCATGCTCTTCCCACTAACATTCCTTTCCTAAACCTGAAAATAAATATCTAGTACCAATACCTATCTTGGAAGCTCTGGTAAGGTCCATGTTTTGGGTATAAGTGGGTTCATTTGATTGACTATGTTCTCTTTATGCTTGCCTTGTGATTCCTTTGTAGCCAAAGGACTCGGCTATTCTTAGTAGTTACTCTTGGTTGATTATGTCTTAGATATACAGATCACTATAAAAAAGTGACTGTATGCAAAGAGACATCCATTAGGATGTCTAATGAAGACTTCTGTATGTTATACTTTATTTGGAAAAAATAAATCTGTCTTTTGTGAATCCACTTGTTTTCTCTTTGTCTCTTATCTGAAGAATCTCTGAAATGTCCTAACTTCTTTTTGTTGTTGTTGGCTTTTGATTAATTTATCTAATATTTCCTCCCAGTTACATTTAAAACACTTTTTTTTACATTTGTTTTTTAAAATTTTGAGTACTAGGTTCTCTCCCTTATCCCCACTCCCACCTAAGAAATCACATGTGAAGTTATGTAAAACATTTTCATAAAAGTCATGTTATGAAAGAAAACAGAGACTCTCGCCCTAATGAAAAAAAGAATGAGAGAGAGAGAGAGAGAGAGAGAGAGAGAGAGAGAGAGAATATTCAGGTATAATCAGTTCCTTCTCTGGGTATGGATAGGATTTTTCATTTTATGTCCTTCAGAGTAGTCATGGACTGCTAAGATTAACAAAGTCATTTTAGTTGGTCATCCATACTTCTATTACTTTGTATACAGTACATTTCACTTTGCTTGAGTTCATGGAGTACTTTCCAGGTTTTTTTCTGAGAGCATCATGCTCATCATTTCCCATAGAACAATAATATTCCATTACAAACACATACCACACTTTATTGAGCCATTCCCCAATTGATAGGCATCCTTTCAATTTTTAATTTTTTTCCCTTAGAAGAGAGCTGAGATAAATATGTTTGTACATATAGGTTTTTTTCCTTTTATTTTAAATCTCTTTTGATATTCATGCATAGTAGTGGTGTTGTTAGGTCAAAGGATATGCATGAATTATAGCCCTTTGGGCTCAGATCATATCTTTGGGTCATTTATCAATTGGGACAAGACTTTTTTAAAAAATAAATTTGACTCAGTTCCCTCTATATTTGAGAAATAAGGCTTTATCCTTCTATCCCAAAGAGATCATAAAAAAATAGAAAAAGACATATATGCAAAAATGTTTATAGCAGCTCTTTTTGTAGTGACAAGGACCTGAAAGCTGAGGGGATACCCATTCGTTGGAGAATGGCTGAATAAGTTATGGTATATGGTTTGTGTTATGGAATATTATTGTTCTATAAGGAACAATCAGCAGGATGATTTCAGAGAGACCTGGAGAGACTTACATGAACTGATGCTAAGTGAAGTGAGTAAAACCAAGAGAACACTGCACACAACAGCAGCAAGATTATACAATGATTAATTCTGATGGACATGGCTCTCAACAACAATGAGACGAATCAGGCCAGTTCCAATGGTTTTGTGATGAAGAGAGTCATCTGCACTCAGAGAGAGGACTGTGGGGACTGAGTGTGGATCACAACATAGTATTTTCACTTTTTTGTTGTTGTTTGTTTGCATTTTATTTTCTTTCTCATTTTTTCCTTTTTGATTTGATTTTTCTTGTGTAGCATGATAATTATGGAAATATGTACAGAAGAATAGCACATTTAACATATATTGGATTACTTGCTGTCTAAGGGAGGTGGTGGGGTAAAGGAGGGAAAAATTTGGTACATAAGTTTTTGCAAGGGTGAATGTTGAAAATCTATACATATGTATTGAAAATCTTTAATAAAAACGAGAGAGAAATGAGGCCTTATCAAAGAAACTTGCTTCAAAATTCTTTTTATTATTACTATTGCTAACTGTATTTCCCCCCATTTATTTTCTTCTCCTTTTACTCTCTTCTTCCTCAAAAGTGTTTTGCTATTGACCACTCCCTTTCCCAATATGCCCTCTCTTCCTGCATTAAGATTGCACACTAGTTTCCCACCCTGATTCCACAAACCTTTTCTGCTGACCTGAGTTATCTTTGGCTGGAAAATGTTTTACTCCATCTTTTTGGATGTTCTGATGTTCTAAAATTTGTTAGAGTCATTACTTAAAGGAATTTGGAGAGGTTTAGAAGAGAGGTTGGGTGAGTTTCTGCCTTTACTCTACCATCTTGACTCCTCCATCCCTCCAATGTCCTAACTTCTAATGGAGATTTCTGAATCTAGCAGATTTCCTACTATGAAGAAAAGATAGAAAATTCTTTCTGCTTAGTCAATCAAATCCAGAGATGTTCAAATATTTATTAAGCATATGCTATATGTTATGTATCATTAAGGGATGTAAATGCAAAGGATGAAGCAACCCCTATTCTTGAGAGAGGCAACAGGTCCATATATAATCATATCTAGAACAAACATAAAGAGAATAAGTAGGAAGTGCAAGGTAGTTGGGAGGAAGCACAGATACTATTAGTTAGGGGGATATAGAAAGTCTTTATAGAAAATGGTGCCTGAGCTGTGTCTTGAAGGAAGAGATAAATGATTCCATGAGGTGGAGATGAAGAGGGAATTTGATCCAGGAGGTTGGACAACTAGTGCAAAGATATAGACATAATGTAGGGTTTAAGAAACAGACACAGAGTTAATTTGGCTGAATCACAGTATATGAGAGAGGGATGATGTCCAATGAGGTTGAATAGATAAGTTGGTTCTAAGCTGTGAAAGGCTTTAAAAGGTAAAGAGAAAATTTTATCTTAAGGAAAATCATTTTGGCAGCAGTGTATAGGACAGAATGAAGTGAGAAGAAACAGAAAGGAAGACCAATTGGATAGTAGCCACTACAATAATCTAGGAGAAAAGTCATGGTGCCTGTAAAGGGAAAAGGATATTTCAGCTCCCTCCACAAAGAAAGCCAACATTGTCAAATGCAGCACATAGGTTGAGAAGAGGAAATCTGACAAAAGACCATCAATTTTTTTTTCAATAAAGAGATTTATGATAAGTTTGGAGAGGATAGTTTTGGTTGAATGAGTGAGAGGAAGAAATAGAGGCAAAGAGTGAGGAGACAACTTTTCCTACAAGTTTGGCAGAAAAAAAGAAGAGATATGGGATAATAGCTTGAGGACACCATAAGGTCTGATGAAGGATTTTTAAATATGGGGAAGATTTAGGCATATTTGGAGTCAGCAGGAAAATATCTGTAATTTGGAAGTACTTTAAATTTAGAAAAAGAAGGAATGATTGATGATTCTGTTTTCTGGAGAAGATGGAATTGTTTAAAAGCATATGTTTGAGAGGGTAGCTTTGGTGAGGGGTCAGCCTGTGTCTTGTGGAGTGTGAGAGATTGCCTGTGCTAGAAAGGATAGCCAGGGATACACATAGTAGGGAGAACCAGATTTTAGTGAAGGATAGCAGAATGGAAAGAATGTGAGAGAAGAGGTCTAGAATGAAGGGAAATTTTTTTCATCATGGAATGGGAATTTTAGAGTACAGAGTGGGAGAGGTAGGCAGGGTTGGAGTGGGACATGGGTGGGGTAAGGTTGAGGTTATTTATTCTCTTGCAAGCATTCCTTACCAGTCCCTTAACATTTCCTGTTTTTTGACCTTAAAGACAGGAAAAAAAAAAAAAAAGAAAAGAAAAGAAAAGAAAAAGCAAGCAAACAAGCAAGCAATATGTGTGTGTGTGTGTGTACACACACACACATATTGCTTGCTTTTTCTTTTTATATATATATATATATATATGGAATTGGAACTGTGAAGCTATGAAAAAAATCTTGTTTCCCAGATGAATTTTGTATCATTGTAACTTCCATGAAATAATTTCTTTTTGAGTTTGGGGAAGAAGCATGAATATGTGAATATTAAATATGTGGGTATTAAGAAGCCTCCAAGGAAACAGAGCAGTTGTGAGCTGTTATGCAATGATTTACTGGATCAAATGTCAAGTGCAGTAATTCACTCGTTTCTCAGTCTGTCTGCTGGGTTTCACTTCCTGTGAAGTTCTCTGAAAAGCTTGCTGGGTTATCTACAGTTATCTACAACTTTTCAGAATTTATGAAAGGTCCTAAACAGTCAACTGTAATTTTTTTTCTCATATAATTTTTTTCAGCCTACTTAGAACTGTCAGAATTGCTAAAAGAGTAATTTCTCACCATCATTAACATTTTACTTTCTCCATGATTTTATGAATCCCTAATCAAAATTTTGCAAAGGGAGTCCCTAGCACAAACTTACACTAGGGATAATCCTAGGCCCTCTCACTTTATTTAGGCTCTACATACTGCAGGGTGGTTAGTAGACCAGGTAAGTTCATGTGAGAGATTAATAGGCTACTACAATATGAAGATTGAAAAATGGAAACTGTGATGAAATAAGGAATCCTACCTTTTCTACAAGCCATGGATGCTTTCCACACTTGGGAAACACTTGGGTCTATTAAAAATCCTAGTTTCCTTCAAAGTTCAGTTCAAATATCACCTCCTACTTGAAGCTTTTGAAATTATAGCTCGTGTACAATTTGCTATCCTCCTCCTTCCCCCCCCCCCCTTTTTTTTAGTGAGGCAACTGGAGTTAAGTGACTTGTCCAGGGTCACACAGCTAGTTAAGTATGCCTGAGGCTAGATTTGAACTCAGGACTTCCTGATTCCAGGGCCAGTGCTCTGTCCATTGCACCATGTAACTGTCCCTCTTTCTTTCAAATTACAAATTCACATTTTGAGATGGTTACCATTAGACAGAAATCTCTATGTATATTCACTCATATATACATATACACACATACATATACAAATAAACATATACATACATATATATATACACCTGCTCATCAGTTTTTTTCTAGATTCAAACAGCATCTTCCTTCATAGAATCTGTGTGGCTAATTAGGGTATTTATAATAAATGACTTGGTTGTTTAGAATTGTTCTAGTATAATATTTCAAATACTGTATACAATGTTCTGCTCACTTTAGTCTTCATTATTTTGTGAAGTCTTTCCATGTTTTCTAAACTCATTGAGATCATCATTTCTTATGCAGAGTAATATTCCATCATGAACATACACCACATTTTATTTAATCATTATCTAATTTTCAGGAATCACCACAATTTCCAGTTCTTTGATCCCAAAGAGGGTTGCTATAAATATTTTAGAACACGTAGGCTCTTCTCTATTTCTCTTAATCACCTTGGGAAACAGACCTAATTGTGATATTGCTGGGTCAAAGGGCATAAGCACTTTAATAACTCTTTGGGCATAATTCCAAATCTCTCTCCAAAATGGTTGGATCAGCTCACAGATCTACCAAAAATGAATTAAAGTACCAATTTTTCTACATCCTCTCCAACATTTGTCACTTTCACCTTCTATCATTTTAGCCAATCTGATAGCTGTGGGATGATATCCCCATGGTTGTTTTAAAATCCCATTTCTCTAATAACAATTTAGAACATTTTTATATGATTAGAAATTGTTTTGATTTCTTCATCAGAAAATTGCCCGTTTATTATCCTTTGACCATTTATCAATTGGAGAATGATTATTTTCAATAGATGTTATATTTATCTGCATATATTATTTCCCCACAATAAAACTGAACATTAGAAACACTTTTAAAAACTGACCTTTGTGGTATAGGATTGAGAATAAATTCAGAAATTATAAAGATTACAAAGCTTATGGTTGCATTAGGAAATGATTCTATTTTGCCATTAGACATGTACTAGGTATCCAAATCCCATATTACTCTAGCCACAGACAACAGAACCCTTATATAGGTAATACAACTCTTTGTGAGTTCAAATCTGGTCTCAGACATTTATTAGCTGTGTTACCCTGGACATATAACTTAACCCTGTTTGCCTCAGTTTCTTTATTTGTCAAATCAGCTGGAGAAGCAAATGGCAAGCCATAAATTCGCCAAGAAAACCCCAAATGAGGTCACAGAAGTCAGAAAGGATTGAAAAATAACTCAACAACAACAAATATTTTAATATCTTTGCTTAGGAAAGCAGAAGAAAATAGAATTTTAAAACTAAGAGTTTGAAGGGACCTTAGATGTCTTCTATCTAGTCCAACCTCTTCATTTTAACATATGAAGAAACTGAATTTCAAACAGATGATATAGTCAATGAGACAGCTTAGTAAAATGGGAAAAGTTTATAAACTACCTTTAAAACTCTACCTGTGGAACCTTGGAAAAGTCAATTAATGTTTCTCAGAACAAGTTTCTCATTTTTTTCTTCTAAATCTATCATCCTTGAAAGTGTAGAACCAAGACTCAAACACAGGTTTTATGTCACCAGAAAGATTTAGGGCTCTTCCAACCATATTGACTCTCAAAGGAGGAGTTATGTTTACCTAGCAGATATACATACATAGTTTGTAGGACTAATTTTAGAATTATCAAAACATAGTTTGTAGGCTAATTTTAGCATTATCATAATTCCATTTCCTCAATATTTTGTCAGTTGACTCTTTACTGTAGTTCTCATTCCTCTGCCAATTTAAAATGACAATGACGATGATGATGATGATAAAATGTGGCAGTGTTTCCATTTCTTTTTCAGAAGAAGACAAGAGAAGGTAAAACCTTTCAGTATTTCATCTAGCCTAAATAAGGGTACAAACAATAAAAAAGAACAAAGAAAGTTGCCTAGTTAAGCCTCCCAATGGAATAAAGCTGTACCCTATTAAATTAAAACCCTTCCTCCCAAAATCTTACATATTCATTGAAAGGGGTTGGAAAATTTCACTCTAACCAAAAAAAAATATTTATTTTAGAGAAAGGTACAGTTTGTATTCTGTGGCAATGTTACAACCATGTGTTGCAGACGCTTTTTTGGCAACAGTGTAAATAACAACTCCTTGTTTATTCTGGAGATAATAGTTTATATTCTGTTATACAAATCAATTGTGAAGCATATGATAGAAGAGAAGAAAGTAGAGAATATTTTTTGATAAAATAAAATATAATGCTGGCTTCTGCAATTCATATATATATGTATATATACACACATATATAATATAATGTATTGTATGTATATATGTGTGTTTGTGTGAGTATGTGTGTATAATTAAAAGTTCTTAGAATTTCTGCCAGTAAAAACAAACAAAAATAAAACAAAATACAGATGAAAATACAGATGAGTTCAAATTTTGGCTTTGTCATTAATTACCTTGTATGACCCTAGACAAGTCACTCTGGACCTTAGCTTCAGTATCTGTAAAATGAAATGGTTGAATTAATGGTCTTAAAAGTTCTTTCCACCTTAAAATCTATGAATCTATTTAACCTTTTCTTAAATCTTTGACTGACATTATATGAGGCAACACAGAACAGAGAGCTGATGTTATGGCCAGGAAATCCTGAGTTCAAGTCTACCTTTGACACGTTAGCCAAGTGATCCTAAGCAATTTACTAAATTTCTAGGCAACTTTCTCAGACCATTAGTTACTGAGAAGCATAAAAATAGAGAAAGTTTCTTCATCCAGGGAGTTTCATACATCAAATAATTCACAGGTCTGGACTTCATTCCTTTTTTATTTGTGTATATTTTTGCATTGCTATAGATTGAAGATGAGAGATGGGAGTCCCTCTGAATTTAAAAGGTAATGACTCAAGAAATTCAGGTAAAAGGAATCCAAAGGACTAGTTTTTCATCTCAGATACCTCTTATACATTTCAAGAAAGATTGCAAAAGAAATGATGATGATTTTAAGTGAATTTTAAAATGTCTTTTGTTTACAAGTTAGAGGTATAAGGATGGACAATATATCAATGAATTGAATGGAATTTTTCATTAAAAAGGTAGGGTAGCTGAAAAATGATAAATCTGTCCCTAATGTGGGTATCCAAAGAAAGTACCCCATAAACTCATCGTTTCTAAATATTTCAAAATATCGCTCTGGTAAGTGAATTAATCACATGATCATGAGAGAATATAAGCAATATTTGCCTTAAAACAAGGAAGAGTATAACTCAGTAGGTGACTCAAATGTCTGTTCAGCAAAGCTATGGGAGAACTTCAGCTGAATTCTTGGAAACCCACCATATTAGACCAGAAATAATTAAACAAGAGTTGGCAAGATTTACTGGTCTCTGCTATTTCCTTTGAACTTAACATTCATTAAAATTCTTAACATCCAAATTGAATTTTGTTTTCATCCTCAAGTTGTTAGTCTTTCAACAGGCTTATTATTAGGTCTCACTTCTAACACATAGTAGAATTATGATGATTTTAAGTGCCTGACCTCTTCACCAAGACAGAGAAGATAAGTGAATAAGGACCATTTGACATTAAATAATTGATTGCAAAACATTTGGAAAAAGTACCTTTATTTCTTTTGTAAGGAGGCTAACTAATTAGAAGAATGAATTTTCTCTCACATGTGTACTCTTGTGATAGAAAAAAAAAAAAAAAAAAAAGCCCTGAAAAATAACTACTCTCAATACCCTTGCTCCTAGTAAAACCGAGGATTGTTGTTTTGCAATGAGATTATGTATAAGGCATATCTGGAATATTAGCTTGTGATAAAATGTCTTCTTCCTCATAAAGACTATTATGAATTTTGGAAAAGGTGGTTTAAGGTAGGGGGGACCATTGTTGAATATAAGTATGAGTCTGTGTTGGGGCAGGGAGAGAAGATGTTTACATATTTTAAAAAGATGTAATCATAGCCAATAAGAATTGCTTTTGAAATGCAAATGAATTTGCAACTCCTAGAATTAAAAAAAAATAAGGTGACCTGGATATAATTGGGGCTAGTTATGAGAGGGAAAATGCCCAGGGAGTGAGATAAATGATAAAAGCAGATATACTGAGAATTGAAAAAGCCAAGGGAAGAAAGATGGGGATGACAGAACAGGAGAATCATGTGGAAAAGAAACAGAAGGGAAGGGCAATAGGTTTATCCAAAATCACTATGGATGCAGAGTGCAAGGATGCGAGACAGCCTGTCAAATTATTTTAAGAAAGTAGGAACAGAATATAAGATAGAGGATAACTAAAATATCATAAAGGAAAGAAGGAATAGGCCTATCTAAGACTCCAGAAGTAAGTAAGAAAAAAGGATTTCTTCAGGCTGTATTAGCTGCATGGGTGAAGGACATGACCTTAATGTGTTATTTTGGCCACAGGCCAAAGCTTTGGACCCAAAACCTGAATAGGAAAGATTCTTACTCATCAAAGACTAAATAAGAACGCTTAATTCAGTACTACAAGGATGGAAGTAGGGCGAACCTGTGAAAACAGATTGAATCTGGGAAGCTCTGGTATTTTTGTAGTTGAAACAAGCTGATGACATTTGAATCCAATCCGGAGATCACTTATTAAGTGTCTACTATGTACAAAATGGGCAGCTAGGTGGCTCAGTGGATAGAGTCCAGGGCCTGAAATCTGGAAGATTCATTTTTTGTGATTTCAAATCTGGCCTCTGGCACATACTAGCTATGTGATCCCAGACAAGTCATTTAATTGTTAGCCTCAATTCCTTATCTGTAAAATGAATTGGAGAAGTAATGGCAAATCACACCAATATTTTTGATGAGAAAATCCCAAATGGTGCCACAAAAAGTCGGACACAGCTGAAATGACTGAACAACAACTAAATGAACAACAACAACAACAACAACAAAAATCCACCAAGATCTGGGGATACAAACTCAAAATGGAAAAAACTCCCTGCCCTCCAGGTATATTCTCCTTGAAGAGGAGAGAATCACTATGTAAATAGAAAAGCATATACTTCATGATTTGGAGAAGGATAGAGACTAACAGAAATAGAGATAGACAGCGGCTAGCATTAATAACCTTCCTATAGGAGGCAGTATATGAACTGTGCCTTGAAAGAAGCTAAGGATTTTAAGGAATAGAGGGAAGAAAGAAAGGAATTACCATGTCAGAGGAATAATCTGCATAAAGAATGGGGGCAAGAGAAGAAATGCTAAATTAGGAAATAGAAAATAGACAATTTGGGCCGAATCTTCTTAAGCCTCTACACTCTTTTGACTCTATCACTCATCTGCTCTCCAAAGTTACCAGTGGTTTTTTCATTGCCATATTTAATGATCTTTTCTCAGTTTTCATTCTTCTTAATGTTTTTGTAGCATCTGACCCAATGAAACACTCTCTTTCTAAATCATCTCTCTTCTTTGGGTTTTTATGTCATTGTTCTTTCTGGGTTCTCTACTTAATAATTTAACTGCTCTTTCTTAGACTTCTTTTCAGAATCATCATTTAAATCATGTCTACAAATCTGTGTGTTGCCCAAGTCACTGTACTAGGCCCTTTTCTCTTAACAATTTCTCTTAATCGCCTTTTCACCTCCTATGACTTCAATTGTCATCTCTTTGCAAATGACTTCTAAATTAATATATCTAATATTAGTGTCTTTCTTGAGCTCCTGTTCCACCTTATGAACTACCTATTATGATAATTCAAGGGCAGATAATTGGTGTAGTGGATAGAGCACAAGGTCTGAAGTTAGGAAGACTTGAGTTCAAATCTGGTCTCAGACACTTAACACTTCCTGGCTGTGTAACGTTGGGCAAGTAACTTAATCCCAATTGCCTCAGCAAGGGGGGAAAAAAAGACATTTTAAATTGGGTATCTCAAGCTGAACATGTCTAAAAAAAGAGCTCATTGTTGTCTCCTCCCTCCCCCCCCCCCAATGAACTTCCTCATTGCTATTGAGGGTACTGTGCTTCTTCTAATCATTCAGTGTCTTCTTTAGCTCCTTCTTCCCATTTAGACCATATACCCATTTAGTTACCAAAGCTTGTTTCTCTCTTCTCTTTGATATATTCCCTTCTTTCTATTCATATAGCCACTATTCTGAATCTAATAATAAGCAAGTCAAGACATCATCACTCTGTGATGTCGTTGATATGCTCCAAAAAGGAATAATGAGCAGCCACCACTCCATTTCAAGTCCTTGTTATCTTTTGCTAGAACTATTACAATATCCTTCTATTTGGTCTCTTTATGGGACCATTTTCTCTCTATATTCAGTATTATTCCAGTGACTCACGATTATTTTTGGAATTAAATATAATCTTTTCTATCTCACATTTTAAGTTCTTCATAACTTGGCCCCTTACTACTTTTCTAGTCAACTTTCTCCCCTCCATACTCCCTACTTACAATGTTATTTGCTAATCCTCACACATGACCTTCCATCTCCATACAATTGCACTGAGTGTTTTCTGTGCCTGTTATGCTCCCCATCTTATACCTATGCATCCAGTAATGCCGAGTTTCCTCCAAGCACCCATCAACTGCAGATCTTTTCTGATCCTCATCTCCCCCGAATTAGTTCCTTCTCCTCCAAAAAAACAAACAAACAAACTTTGATTTGATTTGATTTTGATTCTACGTATGTACATGTTGTCTCTGCCATTAGAAAGCAAGATCCTTGAGGCCAGGGAGCTTTTGCTTTTGTTTTTATATCCTTAGTGATTATTCCTATGTTCCTGGCGCATAAGATACACTTATTAAATATTTGCTAGTTTTTGTAAACTAGTAGTTTGCTAGTAGTTGATAAAAATAAAGAATGCATGGAGGAGAATAACGCATAATAAACCTGAACATGTAAGAAGCCAAATTGTGAAGAGTTTTAAATATAAGCTAAAGACTTTGTGTTTTATACCAGAGATTAAAAACCATTGAAGAGTCTTGAGTAAGAATGATGTTGCCAGATTTGTTCTTTTATAAGATTAATTTGCTAGCTATGTGAAGCATAGTTCAAGGTGAAAAAATCTAGAATTGGGGATTTCAGTTAGTAGGATATTGTAATCATGCAGGTAAGAAGTGAAGAGGGATTAAAAGAGAGAAAGGCCAGATTAATGGAGAAAATGAGACAGATGTGAGAGATGTGAAGGAAGGTTCAATAAGACTTGGTAAATGATTGATCATGGAAGATAAGGGAATGAGGAAAGAATGAAGAATGATTTCAAGGTTGTGGATCTGAGTAACTAGCAAGTTGATGGGGCCCTCAATAGAAACAGAGAAGTTTCGATACTGGTGATATTTCTTATCATTGTATCGCCCACTAATTCCTTATACCATAGTAAAATTTCAACATAGACCTAAACTGTGTATGTTGAACTATAGCATACAAGTTGGGAGACTTGACTCCAAACTGGATTCTAGCCTGCCGGGATGAAGCATTTAAGAATGAAATCCTAAAAACACAGAGAAACAATTCCAGTAAGGAGGACAATCAGGAATTTCTCTAAAGAGACAAATGTATTTGTACACTGGCCAACTTAGATTTATTTTTACAGAAGAAAGATGCAAGGGCAGGTTTCAGAGCATGAATTCCAAAGTGTAATATTTTAAGTCCTGAATGAACAGGGTCAAGATCAATAAAGCTTCAGAATGAGCTAAGGCTGATGAAAAGAGGCAAGAACAACAAAGAGGTGGTTGTTGTCTTTTTTTTTTTTTTTTTTTGGTATAATAGGGAAAATAGATCAAAGAAAGAATAGGAATACTGCACAGGGTGGCTGGAATGACAACAGAAGACAAAAGAGTGGGAGGAACTTCTCAACTCCATTTTGCTTCTCTTTTTTTTCCTTCTCTGCCAAGGAGAAAAATCATTAAACTGGAAAGGACAAAATAAAAATGACTAACATGGAGTTGAAAGTCAAGATAAGTAAGGAAATAATAAAAACATCTAGCTTAATGAATTCAAGTCACCAAGACCAGAAAATTACATTCTAGGACACTTAACGTACTGACAGATCTGACTGCTGAGCTGCTGTGAATGAGCTTTGCAAGATTATAGAGAATAGGAAAGGTACCTCAAAACTGAAGAAGAGTAAATGAGATCCTGTTTTAAAAAAGGGGGTAGGGCAAAATTAGAATCAGAAGGCTACGGGCTGGTGATTTGGACTTTTAGTTTTGGCAAAATTCTTCACCACTTTGGTAAAAGGATGGTTACTGAATATTTAGAAAAGGAAATATTACCTGGAAGAGGTAATATAGCCTCATACTGGCAAAATTCACAGTAGAGACAAGTCAGACTAACCTATTTTCTTTTTCTGATGGGGTTATTAGTTAGGTAAATCAAAGGAATTCAGTAGATGTATTTACTTGAACCAATAAATAATTTGCCAAATATTTTATACTATTCTTATGGGCAAAATGGAGAAATGTGGCTTAGACAATGCTATAGTTAGTAAGGTTGACTGACTAGATCCAAAAAAGCAGCCTAAAAATAAATCTCTAGTGCAATGCCTGGGGTACTTTTTTTGGCACTGTGCTAGTGAACAGTTTTTATCAATGACTTAATAATGGTGTACATAGATGCCTTACTTACACAATTTACTTATATAATTATGTAAGATGATTCAAAGCTAGGTTACCCAGTACACAGAATGACAGGACTGAAAAAAGATCTGAATAGACTAGAATGTTTAGCTAAGCCTGTTTACACACATTTAATAGAAATAAATGTCATATTTGGCCACACACACACAAAAATTCATAAACAGAAGATGAATGGTATGGCTATTGAATAGTTCATATTAAAAGAATCTATTGGTTTTAGTGAACCATGAGATAGTAATGATATGTGATATGAAAAAAAAAAAAAATGAAGCGAAATATAACCCTAAAAGATAATGTAGGCTATATGTAGACGAACACAGTAACCCTACTTTACCTTCTCCTTAGTAAAATCATGCTTGAAGAAGAAAGCTGATGAGCTTCCAAAGGAAGGTTAAAGGTTTCAAGCTCATGCCAGGAGAAGAGCGGTTTATCTTATGACAAGAGAAGATTTGGGAGAACCATGACTGAAATCTATAAGTATTTTATATGAAGGTGGGATAAAATTGGTTTTTTGAATTATATTGGGCAGAACTATAAAAATTTAGGAGGAGAGGTTAGCAGTTTCATAAATACTTGATACAAGGAAAATTTCCCTAAGAATTAGGATTCTCAAAAAAGGATGAATTTCATTTTCCCTGAGGGGTTTTCAGTAAAGGATAGATGACTTCTTACAAGGACTATCATAGAGGAATTTTATGTTCAAATGAGTTAAATTAAGAGAATTCTGAGATTCCTTCAACTGATCAGTCATCAACCAACAAACTTTTTTTTTTTTTTTTTTAATGTCTGCTCTGTGCTTGGTATTATATTAAATACTAGGAGATACAAAGATAAAAGCAAAATAATCCCTTTTCTCAAGGAATTTATATGCTAATGAGAGACTGGGAGGAAGGAAACAATGTATACATAACAAAAAGCACATAGACAAATTCAGTACAGGGTAATCTATGAGGTCAAGGCCTTAGTAGCTGGAGGGATCAGGAAAGACCTTTCTTTAGGTGGCATTTCAACTGAATTTTGAAGGAAGCCCAGAATTCCAGGAAGCAAAGGCGTGGAGAGAGAGTACTATGGGCAAGAACAATAGCCAATGTAAAGGCAAAGAGATGAGAGATGGAGTATTGTAGATGAGTTGTATCAGGTGGTCAGTGTGGTCATACTATAAAGAGGTCAGGAGACACTGTACTTTAAGGGGGAGGGTTGGAGGTTGGTATGAAGCCTGGGATTAGTGTTTTAGATTTTTTACTTGAAAAATCTTTTCCTCTTTTTTGTCCTCCAAATCAAAGAGAGAATATAAAACACATCCAGTGGGTCATAAAATGGGGGAACCACATCTAGTTTTTTACTTCATTGTATAGCATATGCCTTGTGTCAAATACAAGGCTCATCAGTAGCTTGTGGCCCACAACACTCCCCAGTATTTATGGAACCAAATTAAAATGTAGCCAGGAAATATTTAACAAAATAAATAAAAATACAATAAAACACAGGAAATGTTTATATTGACTTTCTAAGTTAGTGTATGTATATCCCTAAGGATCCTTATGTTTGGTGTACAAGCTCCCATTTCTGGTTGACTTTGACATTATTAGCAACTGCCATTCTTCTGTTTTCAACATTCACCCTTGCAAAACCTTGTGTTCCCCAATTTTTCCCCTTTCTCCTTCTGCCCCTTCCTAAGACCGAAAGCAATCCAATATAGGTTAAACATGGGCAATTCTTCTAAACATATTTCCATATTCATCATGCTGCACAAGAAAAATCAGATCAAAAGGGAAAAAAAAAATACGAGAAAGAAAACAAAACCCAAGGAAACAAACAATAATAACAATAACAACAAGGTTAAAATATTATGCTTTGATTCACATTCAGTCTCCATCATAGTTCTCTCTCTCGATGTGGATGGCATTTACCATCACAAGTCTTTTGGAATTGGCAGCTGCCATTCTTAAAACTGATGTATGATTTCAATGACATAAAAATGGATGCTTGAAATAATGAAGGGTTAAGAAATATCAAAATAGAAACATTCTTCTCTAGGCTGCTGACCTACACTTAACTTCCTCTCCCGAGGAAAAAAACTCTTTCCAAAGAAACCTCTTCATCCTGGATTGTCACTCTATCCTAGACTTATAACAATAGAAGTATTCTACCTCCACAGCCTCTTTCTTTGATTGTCTAGCTCCAATAAATAAATAAATAAAGTTTTTTAAAATTTATATTTCTATTTATTTATTTATTTTTGACTAGGTGAAAGAGAAGATTCTTTGCCTCAATTGCTATTTAGCCTTAAGCACTGAATGGATGCATCTTCAGTCAAACTGAGATCTGTTGAAGACCTTATTTTAAAAAGGGGAGATCTACTATTGCATTCAGGGTTATCCCTAGTTGTCCTGATCTATATCTTTTTAAAAATTTTTATTTATTTATTTATAGCTTTTTATTTACAAGATATATGTATGGGTAATTTTTCTTTTTTTTTTTTTTTTTTTTTTTTATTTAATAGCCTTTTATTTACAGGATATATACATGGGTAACTTTACAGCATTAACAATTGCCAAACCTCTTGTTCCAATTTTTCACCTCTTACCCCCCTCCCCTAGATGGCAGGATGACCAGTAGATGTTAAATATATTAAAATATAAATTAGATACACAATAAGTATACCTGACCAAAACGTTATTTTGCTGTAGAAAGAGAATCAGACTCTGAAATATTGTACAATTAGCTTGTGAAGGAAATCAAAAATGCAGGTGTGCATAAATATAGGGATTGGGAATTCAATGTAATGGTTTTTAGTCATCTCCCAGAGTTCTTTTCTGGGCATAGCTAGTTCAGTTCATTACTGCTCCATTAGAAATGATTTGGTTGATCTCGTTGCTGAGGAGGGCCTGATCCATCAGAACTGGTCATCATATAGTATTGTTGTTGAAGTATATAATGATCTCCTGGTCCTGCTCATTTCACTCAGCATCAGTTCATGTAAGTCTCTCCAGACCTTTCTGAAATTATCCTGTTGGTCATTTCTTACAGAACAGTAATATTCCATAATTTTCATATGCCACAATTTATTCAACCATTCTCCAACTGATGGACATCCATTCAGTTTCCAGTTTCTAGCCACTACAAAAAGGGCTGCCACAAACATTCGTGCACATACAGGTCCCTTTCCCTTCTTTATAATCTCTTTGGGATATAATCCCAGTAGTAACACTGCTGGATCAAAGGGTATGCACAGTTTGATAACTTTTTGAGCATAGTTCCAAACTACTCTCCAAAATGGTTGGATTCGTTCACAACTCCACCAACAATGCATCAATGTCCCAGTTTTCCCGCATCGTATGGGTAATTTTTCAGCATTGACCCTTGCAAAAGCTTTTGTTCTAACTTTTCCCCTCTTTCCCCCCACCCCTTCCCCTAGATGGCAAAAAAGAAGCCACACAAAATTTCAAGCAAGGAGATGTAGCATTCCTTGTGACAAGGGGAGCCCCAAAACTTTATCTCAGACTTTGGGGGGGGAAACTTGGGAAACTCCCTCAGAGAAGCTCTCCTCTGAGAAACTTGCTCCAAAAAAGTTTCATTCTGTTATCTGGATGGGACTAGTTGAATCCAGGACCACTCCTACTTAGCCTGAGCTGGAGATTGTGATTTCTATCCAATTCTCTCTCTCTCCTTGGCATAGCTGTCACCCTCTGCCAGCTGAAAAGACATTCTCTTTTCAGCATTAGTCCCTCTTTATCTCTCTCACTTATTTCCCTAACAGGACCCTATTTACCTCTCCGTTGGGATTTCTCTGCTAGATCTTCACTTCTCTATCTGGACCCTGCCACTAAAGAAGTCAGCCTGCAAAAGCTGACTTCTTAGTTCTAATAATAAGCTTTTTTTTTTTTTTTTTTTTTGCCAGTTTAACTTTTCAGGTTCATAAATTCATTGACAATGGACCTGTGCCAACCAGAAGGGGTTCCCACAATTTCCTGACCTGTGCTAAACCTTATCATTTTGGCTCCTTGACCCGGAATCAAGGGGAGCCGAACTTCATCACTTGTGCTTCATAAAGTTCATACATAGATGTGCAGCTGGATGCATGCATCTGGGACCAGTTACCAAGAGGTGATATTCCCTTGTGAGGGCTAAAAGAACTAAGCATGGGTAAACTCTGATTCTGGTAACCTGATTGCTTATTTCTGCTTTGACAACAAACAGCTGAGACATTCACAAATCACTGTAAATCAGGGAGCTTCTGGTTTTGAGATTGGAGATACCACCACTGTTTGGGTGAATAAGTTGTCAATAAAGAAAACTATGATAAAATTATTTTTAAATGACATTTTAAAATATATACATATTTGTAATAATATTTATGTGAAATATATTTTTAAAATCCATACTTGAAGGAAATGGTAAATTTCAATTAGAGGTCAATGAAAATAAAGATACATTTTTTCCCATCTAAATTCATAGACTCTGAAATCTAGTCACAGAGGGAAGGATCAGATTTAGTTGAAACCTCTTTATTTTATAGAGTAAATTTTATAAACTGAGGCTGAAAGAGGTTGTCATATGCTCAAAGTCATACTGATACTAAGTGACAGAAGTAGGATTTTAATTCAGTCCCTCTCAGACTCCCAAATCCTCTGCTTTTCTCACTGTCCCAAACAACTTTCTAAAAATGCTTCACTGGAGCATGATGCTTCCATGTAAATTGAAGCAATCAAGGAAATAAATAGAATGGTAGGCAGTGGGGTTGTTTCCTCACACTTGGTTATCAATATCTTTTTGGAATAAAGAAAGACCAGTTTGTAAAATTATGTGAAAAGTTGATCCTCTCTGAAAAGTGGCTTAAGGAAGTTATTTGTCATTTCTTTCTCTTTTTATATTCCAAACTGAAGTTTTTAGGATGACGGGAGTTTCCTTACAACTATTTGGTGAGTTTTCCCTATATATTGACTTTATAAGCATAGAGAACCAATCTATTCAATAGCAAATCAAATGCAGATGAAACCTTCATGCATAAAAGCAGCATCCCATTGGGAATGCTGCATTTATTAATAATTAAGAACAGATATGAATCTTTTTTGCCTTTTTTCCCTATTTTTTGAACTTTTCTGTTTTTTCAAATAATAAATTAATGGAAAATAAACTTGAGGTTTTAATATCACTAAAATTACATAATCAATCATCACCTAATCACTCCACTAAAACGTGTATGTTTGTAAGAGTTGAATATTCCATTCCCTCTTCCCCCCCCCTGAAAAAAATGCAGGCTGCTCTTCCTCCCCATAAAGTCCTTATGTGCAGCCATTGGAGAGGTAGACAATTCTCTAAAAATATCATTTGAAATCTCTCGTGTAAATTTATTTGCCAATGCTATTCAAGCAAATGAAGCATTCCAATTGTTTCCCTTGACCTTTTAACCTACCTTCTCTACTCAGAGGTCAAAGTAAAAGAATGACCAGCCCAAGGCTCAGGGTCTCTTCCTTAGCATTTTTATCTTTAACCACAGGAAATGTTAACCACCCTCCCCCCAAAAAACCTTCTCCCAAACCCTGCATCCCCCCCCCCCCACTTTAGCTGAGGATACTTTATCTGAGACTTATAATGAGGGTTGGAGAAGAAAAGAAGGAAGTTGATGTGTCTGTGTTAGGGCTGTATTTCTGTAATTGATCACTGAGCCTTGAATAGGAAAGTAATTGAAGAAAATGTTCTCAAGAGTCGAGAACAAAGGGAAGTAAAGACTTCTTGTAGCAACGCTACCCCGAGACACTGGTGTTTCGTAACATGATTAAAGGGTTAAGGCCGAGCATCTTAGATAACAGCCTACAATCCTCTTTTGAAATAATTTCACAATGTAAGACTTCAGAGGTCACCCTTTATAGACGCAAAAGAATAATTAACCGGCCATAACACTCTTCTGATTCCCCACTCAGATTTAATTACAAGTTTGGCTCTCGGTGGTGGGGGCAGTTCTCCAAACTTGAGCTAAAGCAATCCCACGGGAGTCAGCCCATTTTAGGGACGCCCTCCGTGCCCCTCCCCCCTTTTGTTCTCTGCAAAAAGCCAAGGCTCTTAAAGTCGGTGCTGGAATTTCCTTTCTCCCCCTCCTTCCCCTTTATCTTCCTGGCGAGCTCTCAGGCCCGTTCCTCTTTACCTTTGTACCCCACACCTACTCAATAATAGCCAGTTCTTCCTGGTTCCTCCAATTTATCTATTATCTCTATTCCCCCGCTCCCTTAAGGGAGGCATCTCTTATTGCAAAGCTCCTTTAAACCTAGGAGACCCCTGGGGGTGCTAGCATCCTTGTGGGTGGGTGGTGTGGAGGGGGGGGGGCACTAAGTAGGAGGGGGAGGGTCACACTAAAGACAGAAGAGCATTCACGCCCTGCCTCCCTAAGCAACGCAAGGCAGTTTCCCCCCCCTCCGCAGAAACGAGTGCCCGGCTAGTCGAAACTGCTCGGTAATTCTTTCCCTGCTCGGGGAGCTGGCGTTGACCTCTTAACAAAGAACAGGTTCAATCTGCTTCCCCTCCTCCACCCCAGGAGACTGATGAGGGTCACGTGACCTTTCTAGACAGCACAGAATTTGGATGGTAATATGTCGCGGTGGGGGAGGGGAAGCGGCAGCCAGCTCTCCCAAGGCTGCGCCGCACGGGAGGGGGAGGGCGAATAGTGGGGGCGGGGAGCCGAGCTGGAGGGGAAGGGGGAGGGGAAGAGAAGGAGTGCGGAGGGGAGGAGGGGGGAGGTGACCAGCCCAGACCAGCTTCCATTCCAGAGACTCATTAAGATGCAAATGCCAAATATTTTTACCAGACTGTATAAATTTACAGTTTCCTTTTCAGCCTAACCAGACAATGTTAAAACACACTAAATTTTTTGAATGCAAATGAAACATAGGCTATCTTCTCTAAGGCTTAATTAAGGTTTTACTTTTAAAATAATAATAAAAGATTGAAAAATTTGATCTCCAATAAAATAAAAAAGGCTTGTCTTTTATTATTTTCATTCTAAATGTTATTAATTTAGTAACCAAAAAAATGGCCCCAGTCTTCCTTGAGAAATAACAGGAAGCTCAGTTAAAAAATGTTTTTGGTTTGTTTACAATCAGATTTATCAATGGAAAGGTGGTATCTAAGCTAATTGCATACTAATTTTTTTGTGTTGATTCCTTTGGCAATTTGGGGTAGGCCATGAGCTCCCCTACACAGATTTATATGTATATTTTACTAAAAAATGTGTTTCACTAAATATTTTCCAATCACATGAAATTTTTAAATGCATAAAAACACAGGATTACAGAGGAAACTAATTAATACAGAAAATAGTTATACTAACCTTTTCTGTGTAATTGACCCCTTTGGCAGCCTGGGGTATCCTATGGACCCCTTCTCAGAATGTTTCTATTTTTAAAAATATATTTTCATTTCATTACATATTTTCCAATTACATATAATGTCAGAACAATTTTTAAATGCATAAAATAAAACACATAGGATCAGAAAGGAAACCAGTTATGTAGAGATACTGTTAATATTAACTTGTTCTGTGTAACTGACCCCTTTGGCAGCCTGGGGTATACTATGGACCCCTTCTCAGAATGTTTCTATTTTTAAAAATACATTTTCATTTCATTACATATTTTCCAGTTACATGTAATGTTAGGATATTGGGATCACAAAGGAAACCAATTATGTATAGATACTGTTAATACTAAACTGTTCTGTGTAATTGACCCCCTTGGCAGCCTGGTATTCTATGGACCCCTTCTCAGAATGTTTCTATTTTTAAAAATACATTTTCATTTCATTACCAGTTACATGTAATGTTAGGATATTGGGATCACAAAGGAAATCAATTATGTATAGATACTGTTAATACTAACCTGTTCTGTGTAATTGACCCCCGTGGCAGCTTAGGATAGTCTTTGCAGCCCCTTTTCAAACTAGTTTTTTAAATGCATAAAATGAAAGGCCTAGGATCACAAAGGAAATTAATTATGAGAAAAAGTTATATAATTTAAAAAACAAAACAAAACAAAAAACATAAGTTCATAGATCCCAGGGTAAGAACCCCCTACTAGCTAACACAAAATAGTTTGCTAGCCTCCCCTCCCCCGCCAGCATAACTCAGAACAAAAAAACGCCCTTTCTAGGTTACTATTTAGTAGCTGCGTGAAAGTCTAGTTCACCACTCCCTCTTCCTCCCAGCCCCCACATTAGAAAAGAAAACAAATAAAACTCAAACTCATCCCAAGGGAAAAAAAAAAAAAACAACCTACGTTGGATCAGTATTTCTGACGTAGGTTGTGTTTGTGTGTGTGTGTGTGTATATGGGGGGGGGGGGAGGGAGGGCGGATTTCTGCCCTTTCTTTTTCCCACTTGAGAGATATAGTTAAGTCCTTTAAATGCCATTTTGTGCACACATAACTTAAAAATGATTCTGGCGCAGGGGAAAAAAAAATTGGCAAACATATAGTTCACAATCTGTTCCCATAACGAGAAGCCAGATGAAAAAAAAAATACACACACAAAAAAACTCCATTTGTTCTTCTGTGCCAGGTTATGCAACTCCTCCAAAAGGTTTCAGGCTTTGTCTGGGAGAGGGGGGGAGGGGGGAAGGGAAAGGATCAGATTGAGGCATTATAAGGGGAGGTGGTTGTATGGGCGTGGATTTCCTAAGGTTTTCTGAGTTTTAGCAAATTGTATTACACTTTGGGGAGGTAAGAAAAAAGTAACATGTATATTTGAGTTGGCTGGTATGTGAACTTCCAAACCTGGGGGAGGCTGTATACGTGTCAGAGATGATAAAGTTTCTTGGGGCTGGGGGTGGGGTGGGGTGGTGGTGGCTGTCTCTATAAATGAAAGATGAAAGATGGTCTTGATTTGTGGGAGGAGCAGGCTTTGTAAGAGCACTTTAAAAGCCTTGATGCCTGGAGGGGTGTGGAAAGAGAAATCACATCCCTTCTGCACTCTGGCTGCTATGTAGCTGCGGTTGCTCTGTGTTATGACTTTGTGAATGCCAGGGTCAGGAAGCTCTGAAAGGAGGACATGGCCTCAGGGATGTGGGGGAGGGGGAGGGGGCAAAGTACAGCCACTGGCACTCTTAACTCCAGCAGTTCTTCCATGTGACAGCTGTATTCCTGGATCTCTTTGACAGGGGAGTACTTTTAAGCACAGGATAATAATAACCATAGTTCCCCTTTTTAGAGAGCTTTAAGATTTCCCAAAGCATTTACCTGTATTTTCTTATTTGAGGCTCACGCCAATCCTGTGATATGCCTGCTGCCATTACCTTTATTTTCCAGATGAGGAAAATAAGAGTGAAGAAGGTTAAGGGATTTGCTTGAGTAAGCAGGATTTTGAACCCAAGACTTGCAGATAAGTTCATAAGTCTATCTAGTACCATGGGGCTGCTTATGCTTGGGTGAGCCAAGGACTGTGATGGGATGCCATATGAGGTGTGGCTAAGACACTAAGCTAGAAATGAAAAGACCTAAGGGAGCTATGATAGCTGACATACAACTTCATTTGGTCAACAAGCATTTATTTATTAAATGCTAAAGGCAAAAAACAGGGCAGCTGGGTGGGTTACAATAATAAAAGGCAAAAACAGTTATCTGCTTCTGGAGAGCTAACATCAAGATGGGGGAGAACAAAAGTAAACAATTAGGTAAATACATACCTCCTTTTATTGTGTTTTACTTTATTGTGCTTCACAATTTTTTGTTTTTTTTTTTAAACACATTGAAGGTTTGGGTCAATCCTTTGCAACATTTTGTCAATATGTGTTCATATCTTATGTCTGCTATATTTCAGTAATTCTTACGATATTGAAATTTTTTTCATTGTTATTATATTTGTTATAGTGATCAGTGATCTCTGATTACTGTAATTGTTTTGGGCTGTCACAAAGTCCATACTAGAAGCAAATTTAAAATAAATGTTGTGTGTTATGACTGCACCACTAACTACCATTCCCACTCTCTCCTCCTCTTACTATGATAATATTGAAATCAGGCTAATTAACACTCTGCAATGGCCTTTAAGTGGTCAAGTGAAAGGAAGAGTCAATCCATATGGCAAACTGCATTGTTGTCTCATTTTAAGAGATTGCCACAGTGACCCAACCTTCAGCAGCCACCACCCTGGTCAGTTGGCAGCCATCAAAATGAAGACAAGACTCTCCTGGCAAAAAAGATCGCTACTAGATAAAGACTGAAATTATGGTTAGCATTTTTTAGCAATGAAGTATTTTTAAATTAAGGCATGTACATTATTTTTTTTTAGACATAATATGATTATACACTTAATAAACTACAGTATAGTGTAAACATTATTTTTAAGGCCACTGGGAAACAAAAAAATTTCATGTGACTTGATTTATTTTAAAATTCACTTTATTGCAGTAGTCTGTAACCAAAGCTGCAATATCTCCAAGGTATGTCTGTAAATACAAGATATATGTAGAGTAGAAGGAAAGTAATAAGGAAAAGCCCAGCAGCTTGGTTTCTTTAGCCTCCTGTGAAGAGAGGAATTTGAGTTGAATCTTAGAGGAAGTGAGGAAAACAGACTGAGGTGAGGAGGCAGAGGATTCCAGGCATGGCAGATAATCAATTTGAAGGCATGGAGAAAGAGATGTACTTTACTATGAAAAAAATAATAAAATAAATAAAAATGCAAATGGGCCAATGTATCTGGATTATAGTTTGTGGAGGGGAGTAAAAATATAAAACATTGAAAAGGTAGGAAGGGACCAGGTTATAAAGAGCTTTACATAACCAGAGAAATTCATATTTGTTTTTAGAGATACTAGGGAACCATATGGGTTTATTGAATGGTAGAGTGAGCTGATCAGATCTGTGCTTTAGGAAAATAATTTTGGCAGCTGAGTGAATTGGAATGAGAAGAAATTTGAGGCAAGTAAACCCATTAAAAGACTGCTGGCAATCATTTGGATAAGAGATAATGAGGGAGAGTTAGAGCTAGGGCAGAGGTGATGTGAGTGGAGAGAGAAGGAGGCCTATAATAAGGTAGGAATTAAATGATTTGGCAATTGATTTTATGTATAGATTGGAGATTTTGCAATGAAGAGATTGTTGGTAACTTTGGAAAGAACAGTTTCAGTTGAATGATGATGATGGAAAATGGACTGCTGAAGATTTAGGACTGAGGAGAGGACATGAAAGTACTTAGATGTACATGGCTTTCTCAAGGAAAATGGGGGTATTGGGGAAATTAGCAAGGATGTGTAGGATGAAGTAAGGGTTTGTTTTTTTTTAAGTATTGAGGGGGAAATTTGTAGGCAACAGGGAAGGAGTTAGTAAATAGGAAGAGATAAGATTAGAAAGTGGGAGTCATTGTGGGGGCAATCCACAAAGTAAAGTGAGAGTATGAGATCAAGGGTACACATAAAAGGGTTGGCTTTGACAAGGAAAAGGGCCTCTTCTTATAAGATAGAAGCAGGAGGTCTCGTGGGAATGATACAGAATTTGTAGAAGTAAATTTTTGTTGCATATAAGAAAAAAAAAAAAAAACCCAACTTCCTAACAATGGGAGCTATACTTTATCTGTGAAAAGAAGATAATGGTATTTGTATCTCTGGTGTTTGCTATGAAGGAAGCATTTTGTAAATTATAAAGTGCTCTACAAATGTGAGTTATTGTTACTATTAATTGTGATGACTGCATATTTTAAAATCAGCCAGAGTCAGGAATTCAGGTTAAGGGAAAATCCTCTATTTTTACTCTTTGCGGAGGTGAAGGGGGATGGTGATAGGAAGTGAGAGTAGTCTCAACACAAACCGACGAGCAGTCTCTCTGCCTCTCTCTCTCCATCCACCAAAATCATCTCTACATCATTTCCTATACAACACATTAAAACTTGCACAGAGAGTGGGCGGGGCCATTCTTTCTCCAAGCACATATTAATAGAGTATCGTCCAATTGCTATTTAACCTCATGTGCTTGGGACCTCAGTGCATCAGCTCGAGCTTTAGCCCATTACAATGAATGACAATGGATTGTCTTGAGTAGTAGTAATTTCCCTGCCACTAGAGATCTTCAATAACAGTAGCAACAAAATGTTCATATAGTTCTTTAAGACTAGTAAAGTTCTTGAACCAGCTACACCCAGAGAAAGAACTCTGGGTGATGACTAAAAACCATTACATTGAATTCCCAATCCCTATATTTATTCACACCTGCATTTTTTATTTCCTTCACAAGCTAATTGTACAATATTTCAGAGTCTGATTCTTTTTGTACAGCAAAATAACGTTTTGGTCATGTATACTTATTGTGTATCTAATTTATATTTTAATATATTTAACATCTACTGGTCATCCTGCCATGTAGGGGAGGGGGTGGGGGGGGGTAAGAGGTGAAAAATTGGAACAAGAGGTTTGGCAATTGTTAATGCTGTAAAGTTACCCATGTATATATCCTGTAAATAAAAGGCTATTAAATAAAAAAAATTAAAAATAAATAAATAAATGTGAGTAATCAGGAAAAAAAAAAAGACTAGTAAAGTTCTTTATGTATGAAATGGGGGAATTGACCAATGACAACCCAGTCTTGATGAACTTTGCAATGTACTTGGTCTAATACACCTGGAATTTGCAACATGTGATAATCTATGTCTTTTCTTTCTGTTTACTATGTGGAAAAGAGGGACCTTTTGATTGATTGCTGAATTGCAACTGGATATGAATGCCATTATTTTCTCTTTATATATGAAGTCTACTTTGGGATAGCTATTATTGTTAGAGCTCTGGGCGGGATAAGGAAATGGTTGATTAACAGATCAATAAAAATAGAGAATATGCAAAATAATATATAATAATTTCAAGAAGGAGAAAACTTTAATAAGGAAGATGGGGAGAGAATCCAGGAAGATTTAGTGTAGAAAGAGGAATTTAGATTTTATTCTAAAGAAAACTAGTGATTTTAAGAGGTGAGGAAAAAGAGCATTTTGAATGTGTGGGACTTCACTTGTCTGAAGGCAGGAGGAGTTGGGAGATGTATTATTGTATACATGGAACAGATAGGCAGTTAATATGGCTGCAACTGAGAGTATTTGATGGAAGTCTGGTAGTTGGAAGGTGAAAAGGTAGTTGCCCATAGAAAGCCTTTAATGACATTCTCAGACTTTTGTATCTGAAACCAAGGCCAGTAGGGATGCATTGGAGATTTTATCTGAAGCTAGATTTTCTTCTTCCTAGGCCTAGCCCATTAATCACACTATTTTATGCTGCTTCTTAAACTTGGAAAGGTAAGAACCTGAGCTAGGAAGTGACCTTAAAATATCAGAGGGGATTCAGTGCTTTGGTTATCATTTGGTCCAAATGATCCTTCCTGCTCTAAGATCCTTTAAGGCTTATTTATTGAGTCTTCCTTTAGTTCCTTTGTGGGTCCTGTCTCAATCCATTTAACACACCCTTAAATGGTGTCTCTCAAGATTCTGTCCTTGACTCTTGACACTTTTTAATCATCTCTTCCTTGATCTCATGTGTACTCTTGTGGCTTCAGTGATTATTTATGGTACTCCCAAATCCCTCTCTCCAGACTAGACTCTAAAATTTCCCCAACTGCCAGATGACTATCTCCACCCAGATATGGAACTGTCATTTCACATTCAACTTCTCATTTCCTTCCCCAAATTCTTTCTCTTAACTTCTCAACCATATTTCTGGTCACTTAGGATGATAATTTTGTAGATAATTTGTGACTTGTTTATTCACCTCATGTAGCTGCAAGTTCTGTTGAATCTGCATTATCTCAGGGACGTGTATCTTTTTTCTT
This sequence comes from Sarcophilus harrisii, assembly GCF_902635505.1. Lineage (NCBI taxonomy): Eukaryota > Metazoa > Chordata > Mammalia > Dasyuromorphia > Dasyuridae > Sarcophilus > Sarcophilus harrisii. The sequence goes on from NC_045428.1 coordinate 205,037,991, forward strand.
TTCCTGTAGTTACTCAGGTTCAGGTCTCTATGACCTTTTACCTAGTCAGTCATAACAGCCTCCTATCGGCTTCCTGTTTCAATATATCCCTTCTCTAATCTATCCTTTAGACCTGGTGATTTATAATCCCTACTCCTGGGGGTGGTTGAGGTTGATTGATTGAATCTGGGAATTCTACACTGAATTTGTGCTAAAGTCAATCAGGTGTCCGAAGTAAGAGTGACAAAAAGTGTGGTGGGAAGGATCAGGCTGCTTAAGGAGGGGTGAATTGTACCAGTTTTGAAAAATGGAACAAGTCAAGTTTGAGTGGCAACTTTGTTTCATGGAGGTCCTCATTAAGGAGATCTGGTCCCAAAACAAACTAACAACAAAAACAAGAACCAATCTATACTTTAAAATGCTGTTCTATTCAATCAATCAATAATGATCACCACACATATATTAGAAAAAAAAAAAATGAAACAGTTCCTGTCCTCAGGAGTTTACATTCTATTAAGCAAAAATACATACTTTTAAAAAACTTTGCTTTTTGTTTGTTTGTGTTTTCTTTTACAATATGATTTTTCAGGGTGGAGGGAAGGAAGGGAAGCAGGAAGCAAATCTGGAACTCAAAATAAATTTTAAAAAGTTAAAATTGTTTTGCTATGTAATTGGGAAAAATATATTTAAAAATAAAGGAAAAAACACACTACATAATAACTCCAGTTATTTATTTCATGAGCACTTAGATGCATATGAGATATCAACAGGGAATTAATCTCCTCATTGTGTTGTTGTAAACTCTGTACTTAGTCACAGGCTTTAAGATTCTTATTTAAGCAATTTTTAGGAACAAAGTTAACTGTAATCTAAGAATTTGGTTTGGTTTCAGTTTAAATTAATATTTATCATTGTCATGTTAATGCAATGATTTTTAGTTCAGGGAAGTTGATGTTCCCATATTGGTATGAAATACACAAAACTAGAATTGGAAATTAAGTCTTCAACTATTTTGACAGCCTCAGTGGAATCATAACAGATTGTGTAAGCCCCCTGATGCAATTAGCTTGACATCCTTAGATGAGAATCTTTTAGACTAGCCTGTAAGAAAGCAGGTTACTAGATCTAGCCTTAGGCAAAATGGAAAAGTAGGCAAAGTTTGTTTTCCCTGATTTTCCGCCCAATATTTCCCTATACAAATCCAGTTCTTTAGGGAAACTCTTTTACACTAAAGTGGAAAATGATCACCTATAGTCCTTTGGAGAATCATGTTACAATTAGTTACGGAAAGAGGGAAAAAGCCACCTGGCATGGAAAAAGACATGACGCATGAATACATAAAATGCATTAGCCTCTATTATGACACTTACTTCTGTAATCACCCAAATAAAAAGAAAAAAAGTTGTTTCCTCTTTTCTTTTTAGGATTGCATATTCATTCATTCATTTGTACATCCATTTATTTATTCATTTAACTTACTTTTTAAAAACATCTACTATGTACCCTGCTATATATAGTGGAGTATGTGTATATGGTAATAAGACATGCAAACAAATATAGTGTTAGAAGAGGTGATATTTGCACTTAATAATATAGAAAGATGTCAGTCAACAAGATGAGATTAAGGAATAGAGAATGGCAAAAATTTGATTATGAAAAGTCTAAAGCATTGAGATCATATTGGCCGGCAGTAAGGAGACAGTTGAAAATTTTGAGGAATAGAAAGACATAACACTGTGGTTTAGAAAGATGAATCTAATAGATGGTTTGGAGGAGAAAGGAACTAGAGAGAAAGACCAGTTGGGAGGCTACTGCAGTGGTCTAAGAAAGAGGTAACAAGAGATAACAGGTGTAACAAGAGTGGGAATGGCACAAAGGGAGCAGATGTAGAGGGTATTGCAGAGTTCAATTTGACAGAAAATATTGATTGATTGAATGTGTGGGGCAAAGAAGCCAAAGAAAACGATAGTGCCATTGACAGGGAAGAGGGCACATGCTTTTTGGGAGAAAACATTTATTTCTTAAACATATTGAAGTCGAAGTGCCAATGGTATTCAGGTGAGAGGACAAGCATTTAGTACTATGGTAGTAATGGCTCCATATTGTCTCAAAAGTCATAGTTCAGTCTCAAGCTGTGAGTCTTCTTTATAGAGATGGTTGTTGAAAAAGCATAATGAATCAATCTCTAGACTTATCTCTTCTTAACTCTGAGTTTGACTCTTGTCCACAAAACTTATTGGCTGTGTGATCTGGGGAAAAGAGCTCTACTTCTGTAGGTCTTATTTTCCTCTACAAAATTGGTGGGCATAACTGGTCTGTAATGTCTCTTTTAGCTCTTAGTCTTTGTTATGGAAGTAGATGAGTTCACTGAAGAAGGTCAAAAAAGCATGCATGGTATGATCTCGAGGACACAGGTGAAAGGGGTAGCTTTGGTCAGAAGGCCAACCACTAGAGAAAGAGGGAAGGAACTGAGGAAGTGTGAATTCATAGAAATTTTGGTGTCAGAATTAGAAGAGTTTAGTGGACTTCCACAAATGTCCTTAAATTCCTTGTTAAATTAGAGATAAATCTGTCTTTGGAGAATGGTGGAATTCAGAATGGAATCTAAAGGGGAAAGGAAGTATTAAATTAGTACTCTAGAAAGATGGCAAGGAGATATATAAAAGCACTACTGGAAATCTGGGAAACAATTTTTACTATAAGTATCTCTGGTAAAAGCCTCATTTCTCAAATATAAAGAGAACTGAATCAAATTTATAAGAATACAAGTCATTACCCAATTGATTAAATGAGCACAGGATATGAATAGGCATTTTTCAGATGAAGAAATCAAATCTATCCAAGGTCATATGAAAAAAGTGCTCTAAATCACTATTAGAGAAATGCAAATTAAAAAAAACTCTGAAATACCATCTCACACCTATTAGATTGATTCCTATAATAGAAAAGGAAAATGATAAATATTGAAGAGGATGTGGGAAAACTGGGACATATGCCAGTGTTGGTGGAATTGTGAACTGATCCAGCCATTCTGGAGAGCAATTTGGAACTATGCCCAAAGGGTAAACAAACTGTCCCTACTCTTTGATTTGATTTAATATAAGTAGTAATACTGCTACTAGGTCTATATATCAAAGAAATCATAAAAAGAAAGGGAAAGGGCCTATATATATAAAACTTTATAGCAGCTCTTTTTGTGGTAACAAATGAAATTTAGGAGATGCTTGTAAGTTAGGGAATGGCTGAAGAAGCTGTAGTGTATGAATGTAATTGAATATTATTTTGCTACAAGCAATGATGAGCAGGTAGATTTTATTTTAAAAAAATTTTTATTAAAGCTTTTTATTTACAAAACATATGCATGGGTAATTATTCCAACACTGACCCTTGCCCTTTCCCCTAGCTGGCAGATAGTCTAATACATGTTAAATATGTTAAAATACATGTTAAATCCTATATATATATATATATATATATATATATATGTATGTATATATGTATATACAGTTATTTTGCTGCACTAGAAAAATCAAATCAAGAAGGAAGAGAAAGAAAAACTGAGAAAGAAAACAAAATGCAAGCAAATAACACAGAAAGTGAGAATGCTATGTTGTGTTCCACACACTATTCCCACCCTTCTCTCTCTGCGTGTAGATGGCTCTCTTTATCATCGAACAAGTGGAACTGGTTTGAGTCATCTCATTTTGAAGAGAGCCACATACATCAGAATTGATTCTTGTATAGTCTTGTTGTTACCATTTATAATGATTTCCTGGTTCTGCTCATTTCACTTAGCATCAATTCATGTAGATCTTTCCAAACCTCTCTGAAATCATCCTACTGGCTGTTTCTTATAGAACAATAACATTCCATACCATTGATATACCATAATTTATTCAGCCATTCTCCAATTGATGGGCATCCACTCAGTTTCCAGTTTCTTGCCACTACAAAAAGGGCTGCCACAAACATTTTTGCACATGTGGGTCCCTTTCCCTCCTTTAAGATCTCTTTGGGATATAATCCTAGTAGAAACATGAGCAGGTAGATTTTAGAAAAACTTGAGATTTGTATGAACCGATGCAAAGAGAAATAATCAGAATCGGGAAAACATGGTACACAGTAACAACAATATTATAAGATGATCAACTATGAATGACTTAGTTCTTCTCAGCAATACAATGATTCAAGACAATTCCAAAAAAAATTATGATGGAAAATGTTGAGCACTCCAGAGAAAGAACTGATGGACTCTGAATATACATAGAAACTTACTATTTTGGGGGGTATTTTTTTCCCTTTTAGTTTATTTCATCTTTCACATGACTAATATGGAAATATGTTTTATGTGATTGCACACATTTAAGCTATATCAAAGTGCTTGCTGTTTTAGGGAGGCAGTAGAGAAGAGAGGGAAAAATTTGGAACTCAAAAAAAATGTTAAAACGGTATTTACTTGTAATTGGAAAAATTAAATGCTATTAAAAAAGGACTGATGAAAAAATATCAAGAATGTCATTAAATTTACATAGCACAAAATTAAGACCAGACTTTTGTATTCCATAATAATATAAAATGTGAGGTGAGATTATTAGAAAGGTGATCAATATAGATATTCAAATCGTCATGGAAGATAGCCAGGAGATAGGGATGGAAAGGAAACCTATAACCAGGTACTAAAATCATGGAGGGAGAAAAGTATTCTAAAGGTTGGTGGATAGTTGCAATGAGGATGGAGGATGGGCAATAAGGTGTGATAATATGGTATTCTTTTGTGACTTCTTTCCAGGGTTTCTCTTGGAGTTCATTTAATTTGCATTTTACCTGTAAAATAATGTTGGGAGTGTAGTTGTTAGTGTGTCATGCAACTTTTTAGGGATGACTCTGTGTGTGCAAGTAACTAAAAAGGTTATCACTTGTATTTAATAGGAATAAAAATTTTATGTTAAATAAATAAGCCCTAATGGCAGTATTTTGCTGTGAAAATAACACAGGTGAGGGATGAGTTTTTGGGAGGGGAATTCTAAAAACTTATTACTTCATAGCATGTGGGAATTTATTTATTTTTCAGTGTAGACAGTTTGTAATACCATGGTTCATATGGCCTGTTTCCTAAAAATACCACTCAAGGACCAGAAAGTATAAGTTATACCCCATTATAATGAACTGTCTTAGTTATAAAATTCTTGATAGTGATTGCATTGTCAGCCCTCAGGAATTAGAAATGAAATGATTGATGCCCAGCCTTTCAGTAGGTAATTAGCACTCAGAAAGAAAAGCTTTGAATAAATTAGGTGAAAATGAAGGTTCACACACACACACACACACACACACACACACACACACATTTAGATAGACTCTTTTCCTCTTTCATTTTTCCGCATCCTTTTTACAAGTATTTGTTTTGGTAGACATTTCTTTGGGCTAGTGAAGAGCTGGCTGAAATGTCAGAATTGAGAAATTAAAGTACCACTGCTGCTTTTATGCCAAAACAAAAGAGCTGGGGGAAAAAAGGAAGGCTCTTAATTCAATTCAAAATTGTAGAGTTTGACTATTAACTGGACAGGAGCCAGAAATCATTTTGGGAAGTATGATTCATTGGGGAAAATTTATTAAAATTTCATCAAGGATTGAAACAGATTGAAATTTTATGGCTTACACTATGATTAAGGGAAATACTTTGATACAGTGGAAAGAGTATAGCTCTGGGTATGAAGAGGACTTAGGTCCAAATCACTCCTTGTGTGATCTTGACTAAGTTGCTTATACCATTTGGTTCTCAGGGTCCTCATCTGTAAAAATCAAGAGGTTGGATTAGATGGCCTTGGAGATCTTTTCCAGTTCTAGGTCATAGAAACCTCTGATTCTATGATCTACATTCACAATTCACCTCTGAAACTTACTTCCTTTTAAAATAAAATAAATAATTTAACATTTTTCCCCCAGTTACATTAAAACAAGTTTTGTTGTTGTTGGTTTCTTCCTTTTAACATTTGTGAAACTGCTTTCCATGTGAATTTGGGAAATGATAGTTAACTTCTTTCTTCATCAATAAAATAACAGAGTTGGATTTGATGACTCAATATCCATTTTGGCTTTAGTACTATGATCCTAAAAATCAAGTTCAAATTCTTCCTCTAATTCTTGTGTAACTTTGGACAAGTTATTTAATATATCTGGGTCTCAAGTTTCCTTAAAATTTCCTTAAAATGAAGGATTGGACTAGATTATCTCTAAGAACCCATTTAGTTTTAGACTTATGATTTCACTACCAGAATTCAAATTCTAATTGTGTATTTGTTGCTTATGTGAATTTGAGTTAATATATTTAAGCTCCCTATACTAAAATGAAGGAGTTAGAGTTCTAATATTCTAGTGTCAACTTTAGTTCTAATCTGTGCACCTATGAATTGGGTTCCAATTCTACCTTTGTCTAATCATATGTCACTTGATGTTTCTGTGCTTCAGTTTCCTCATCTGCAAAATGGAGGAGATTGCATTACCTGACCTTTAAAGTCCTTCCCAACTTTAGGTCTGTGATCTTAGGAATTAAGAGTGCTTTGGTGGCAGTTTGTTATCCTGAAGGAGCAAACATCTCCAACAAATATTTCTTGTTCTTCCCAGTTGTCTTCTATTCTATATTATCTAAGATACATTTTCAGAAGTTTAATTATGTTTTAAAAATTATCAATCATTTATTTCTCTCTCCTCTACTCACAAGAAAACAAAATAAAAATCTTGTAACAAGCATAATTAAGCAAAAAAAAAAAAATTCTCATTTTTTTCCGTCTAAAAATATGTATCCTCCTGCATGTTTATCTATTCTAATCTAATCTCTTCTTAGGAGGTGAATACCATTCTTCATCACTGATCTCTGAAATCATGATTTATGATTTTGTCAATGACTTCTTAAGTCTTTCAAAATTATTTTCAATATTGATGTCATATGAATCATTTTCCTGATTATGCTCACTTCACTCTGTCAGTCCATACAGAGCTTTCCAGGTTTCCAGGTTTATCTGAAACTGTCTCTTAATCTTTTATAGCACAAGTGTTCTATTATATTCATACACTATCTTTTGTTTAGCCATTCCTTAATTGATAGGCTCCCACTTAGTTCCAGTTCTTTTCCACCATAAGAAAAGAGCCTCAATAAATATTTTTATCCATAAAATAATTTTTCTTTTTTCTTTGATCTCTTTGAAGATAGTCTTTGCAGTAGTATTGCTGGTCAAAGAGTATTATTTATAGTTTATAACTTTTTGGGGCAAATTCCAAATTGCTTTTCAAAATGGTTATCCCAACTCACAATTACAGTAACAGTACATCATTGTACCTATTTTCCCAGCAGCCTCTCCAACTTTTTTCATTTTCTTTTTTGTCAGTTTTGTCAATTAGATGGATGTGAAATCAAAACATAACGTTTCAAAAGTTCTCAGTAGTTTAAGCATCAACAACAATATATTTTATAAAACCCTCTAATATATCAAAAAATCCAAAACAAAACAAAAACCAAACCTACCTCAATACAAAAAAGTTCTGTAAATAACAAATACATTCTTTGAAAAAATGCCACATTTTGTTAAGAATGTTGAACATTGTGAAAACATTCAAGTTGGTTACATTTTATCTTCTAAAAAAAATAATACCTTTATTAAATAATAAATAAGAATGTCTGACATGATAGTAGATGATTTCTTGTTGAGGGTAAATTGTTATATACATATCAACAAAAGGTTTTTAGTATTGGTTATTGGCTATTATTGATGAATATATTATTCTTTAAATGCTTGTATTTGTGTCAGAAATGACTGAACAATGGTATGACTGGATCAATTATTTTTGCCATATTACTTCTGATTCACATTATTACTAGGTTTATCTGATGCCATAATCAACCTGACTTTTGCTTTTAGATATGCATGACTCTTTAAAAAAAAAAAAAGTTAATTCTGTAGCCTTAAAGAGATATAGTTTAAATTTCTTGATTTTTTAGAACATAGAAGGAAATGTGATTGTGATATCTGACCTACCCACATAAGTAGAATTGCCATTAGATTTTGTGAATGACTGATTTTCCTTAGCTACTTTATTTGTATTAAATATTTATTGGAATGTGAATGACTATAGAAATAGTCTAAATAAGCACTTATAAACTGAAGTTTACAAAGCCAGTAGATTTTTTTTTAAATTGCTAATCTTTTGTATTACATTTGAGATAAAAGACTCAAACTCATGACAAATTTTAAAACTTGATGGATTTAATTTCTCCCCTATGTCGGTGGGGGGGAGAGGCAGAGAGAAAGAGGAGGAAGGATGTGGATCATCCATAAACCTATCTATATTGTGCATTTTATGTTCTATATTTTGGAAGCAGATTTCTGGTTTCTAGTATGAAAGAAATTCAAGATAAAGTGGGCAAGCTGTCAGGAAAATAAGTCTTAATGATGGACCAGATCCAAATGGAAAGCCTGCAGCAGCTTGATGAGCATCTACCAGAAACCCTGGATACTTTACAAACACCCCTAATGCTCTCATTTGTAACTGAGGCTATAAACTAAAATAATAATAATAAAAAAAGCCATTCAAAATTCGCAGGATATCCAGATGGGGTGTAATTTTTTCATCCCTCATTACTGGATCTTAATATTCAGTTGACCTCATTGATGTGCATGCAGTTTTGCATGTCTCAGCTAAACTAGAACACTCATTTTTTTTTCTTTTGTCCAAAATCATCTTTTAAGCAATCATTGAATACTGAAATGATGTTGGGTTACCTCGAAGGCTGAGAACAGGGAGTGAATTAACTTGAAAGACTGCAAAATAAAAGGTTCACTTTCCCTTTTAGTGAGAGAAAGTTTCTTTCAAATGATTTTCTGGGAAGGGTAAAAAGAAGAGTGCATAATTGTAGCTGTCATTAAATAGATCACATTCTCCTTGCTTTTTTGGTCTATTCTTATTCGTTCAAATTGTGTAGACAACTTTGATGACACTACAATTGACAAGCGATTCACTTAACTGTTAAAAAATCCCCGGACTGCAAAACTGAACCTTTCACCTGAAAATACTCTAGGCTGCACAATCCAATCTTCATTATATTTTGAACTGTATTTAGAAGGCCTTAAAAATTTTGGAAAAGCTCTATGTTGAAGGAATAATCCAGCATACTCTCTGACTTTAGAACATAGGCATCAGAACTCATACAAGGTTCAATTCTTACAGCTTAGATTTCTTTGTGGAAGCCCAGTCAACTTTAATGGTCTAAAATTAAATTTGGTTCATTCTCCCTGTGCATTCGCCAGCTCTTCATTTCAAAGCACAGAGAATTGTTGACCTACTTTTCAGGTAGCAAAAAAAAAGAGAGGTAACAAGCAGTTTTTGAACATGTTTCTATGCAATTATTATTTTTTTCCTTTAAGTATTTGAAAAGTTATTTGTATTCAGCTGTTTGGGGGCTTTTTCAACCTTGAATTCCACATTTGATTTCTAACCCTTTCACTAAGCCTCGGGTAGAGAAAATTTTTAGTTTAAGTACCCAAAAGCAAGCTTAAGGTATGTTTTTACTTGTTTCCAGGCTCATTTGCTAGGGATGTTGCAAACTCTTTCAGAGAGGGGCTAAGACCAGAGCTTCATTAGATGATCCTGCAGCCCTTGGGCTTAGGTGAATTTAACACTAATTGATTTATGAGACCAAGGGGTGTGCTCATACCAGCAAATTTTCACAATCAATTAAATGATGACTTGATGCACACAAGGCAGGGATGCAGGATTTCAGCTGAGTCTTTGTATAAAGGTAAGGGATGGGAGGGGTCTCTGGAACATAGCCCTTCATTTGCTGCTCTTCCACTTGAGTTTTTTCCTGATCAGCATTAAAACTCTGGGGATGAAGTAGAAAGCCTATTATCTCAAATTTCCCTCTGTGTAATTGAACACCAAAAGCTTCTGTGTCTCAACTGAAAATTTCATAACCTTTTCTCATCTCACTTATTTTTTCCCTTTTACTCTTTAAGCAGGTACTTTATTTAGAAATAATAATAACAAAAAAGATGACCCCCTTCCTTTACTGTTTAGAACGGAGTGAAAAGATTGACTAAATGCAATCTACTCCTGTCAGATTACAGAATTGTCCAGCAGGAAGGATTTAGCAGATTCTCCTGAGAATGACATCAGCTTTTTTTTTTTCTTTTTTTTTTTTTAAACATAAATGGAGGAGGGGAAAGCTTTCAATAGGATAACCAGCTGTTTGGATTAATCAGCACAGCTCTTATTCACATCACAGCATACTGAGTGAAACAACAGGGAAGTGGACAGGGTTATTGTAATCCATTATACAGGAACATAGAGAATCTAAGGCACATATCTTTGTACTGAATTCTATAGAAATGTAAGGAGATGGTTCAAAAACACAATCCATTTAAAAATAACCCTGTACAAATGCCATCTAACAGATGTCAAAGGAAATGAAGCAAAAATAACAGGGATCTTGATGACTGGTAAAGCCAAAGGGATTTTTACAATGATCAGTTTAATGATAAATCCTGATTCTCCCCAAATTAAAATGTTATATATACTTGGAATGTAGCACAAGATAATTTAGAAAAGAATCAGTTTTCAGTTGAGTGGAAAAGGCCCCAAACTAGAAGATTTGGGGAATCACATTTTTTTTTTTTCTTTTAGTTGCTCATGATCAGGTATGATCAGATATGATCAGAGGCTTATTGTGAAATATGTATGTAAATATCAAATAGCAAAACTTAATTTTACATAAATGATTCATTTTTCCTTATTTTGCTAATGAAAAATAGTTAGACATACTTTGAGAATAGAATGATCATAAATAAGCATCACAATTACAGGAAACTTCTAAATTAAGAGTTGATTTATTATTTATTTTATGCTTTCTTTCTCAGGGTTGTGTGAAACTGGAAACAATTTGTTTCAGTTCAGTTTTTCAACCTTCAAATTAAGTCAATGTCAGTATTTAAGCTCAATTACAATTTTCATTGTTATTTTTCCTTTTCAATATTGGAATGTAAACATAATTTCACTTCAACTGATGTAATTACTTTAATGCTGTGAATTCTTTTCAAGGATATTATGATTTATTACTGAAACAAACAAAAATTAGTTGCTTTCCAGATTTTCAAAGAATAGCTTCTTTACCTAAAATACAAGTTCCTGTAGATTATATTTAAATAGATCAATGGATCTGTGATCTCATTGAAGAGATGTTTTCCTTCCTCTCCCTCTGAGGGCATAGTATATCCCTGCCCTTTCCTTCTGTGAGACTTGTCCTTGTAGTCCTCTGAACCCTATCTACTATCTAGCATACTAGAGGCCTTCCTCAAAATCTCTTTGTGTTATTTGGTTGCCAAAGTACCATGCAGGTTTTCTGTTTACTACTTTCCCTTTTCTTATTGTTCATTTCTTTGAATATTCATGCCAGTTCTTTTCTATTCCCACATATATTTTTCCATTACCTTTTGGGTGACCTATAGTTTTGATTACAATGAGATGTGGGTTTTTTATGAACTGGTTTTTTTGGTTATTGTTGATTCCATTTGGAGTTTTTTTGGTAGAGATACTGGAGTGCTTTACCATTTCTTTCTCCAGCACATTGAGAAACTAAGGCAAATAGGGTTAAGTGATTTGCTCAAATTATTAAATATCTGAAGTCAGATTTGAACTTAAGAAGATGAGTTTCCATGATTCCAAACCCAGTGCTCTATCCATGTACCAGTATTTATGTAGCATAGCAATAAGGATATTCATGATGAAAACTTTTGTTTCAAGACTCATTCTAAGTATAATATAGTTTCCCAGATATTATTTAGAGCTCTCTTTTCCTCCTGTTTAATTGTGGGCACAGTTTTACTGTCCATCTATAGTTATCTCTTCTCCTTCCTCTCCAAATATGTATACTTATGAACCAGTTCTGTGAGCTCTTGATCAGCTAAATAACAAATTTTACATATTAGATACTCTGCATCTACCTGGCTTTCACTAATGTGGATAACTAAACTGAACTCTTGTGAGTGATTATGTATCTCATTTAGGAGATCTTTCATTAGGAGTTCTTAACCTGGACTCCATGTACATTAAAAAAAAAATGATTTCAATATAATTGATTTTTTGGTAATTTTATGCAATTTATTTTATAACTTTAAAAATATTATTCTGAAACAGGGTCCATAGATTTCTCTAGACACAACATGTATACCATGTACAAAAAACACAGAAAAGTTAGGAATTTCTGCATATAGGATTGATGCAATCTATATAATGTCAACTAAAAAAAAGAACATCTGGATAACCTCACCAACTTCCATTTTGACTTGGTGTTGACATCTCCATGACCAGAGCTGTAACTAGTAGTTTGAATATCTGGGGCAAGCAGCAAGAAATGAGCCTTCAAATCTATTTTGCAATTCATGGTGTGAAAAGAATATAAGAAGTAATTAACACAAATACACAGATGGATGTTATTAACAACATACCATCTGGTAGCTTCCTATTTTAACTAATTATTCTTGCTAACTAGGTGCCAAGCTCACTTCTTTCTATGCTGGTGAAGGAGTGCATGTCTTGTCAACATGTAAAAATTACTCAGTCTTTAAAATAATTAAAAAAAGATTTACATCCTCTAAAATGTGCCCTTATCACTACTCCAGACAAAGGCCCTGTCACCTCACCCAAATTCTATGAGAGTGGCAAATACTTTGACAAGCATACATTTCCTTATTCTATGCTTCACTTGATATAAATAATTAGAGGATTGTCAAAGTTATCATTGTTATTTTATATATTAAGGAATCTTGTATTGTCATATAGAAAATCAAGATAGAATAAGGCGAAGATGAATTTATAAAGAGATCCAATTTGATTGGCTCTCTCAAAAGCATTTAAGGATGAAATTGGAAGTTTAACAACAACTATTTCAATATTTCTCTAATGAGCTCTTTTCATCAAACAATTAGACAATAAGCATTTATCAAATGCTAACTCTGTGTTTATGTATGTATGTATGTGTATGTGTGTGTCTGTTTTTTATAGGGCATAAGGTGGAAGAAGACTGGAAAGATGGATGAGGGAGATTATAAAAAGCTTTGAATACCAAAAAGAATCTTTTGTATTTCATCCTGGAAGTGATAGGGAGGGAACAACTGGAGTTTATTAGGTACAGGGTGAGCGTGGGGTGGAGTGATAGGTTAACAGTGGCAAACTTGTGCTTTAGGAAAATCACTTTGGTGGCTTAATGGAGGATGGTTTGGAATAGGGAAAGACTTGAGGCAGTCAGAACCATCATTGCAATTGCCATTGCAATTGGCAGTAACTCATCGCTAGAGTCAATGTCAAGAGGAGAGGAGGAGCCATATTTGAGAGATATTGCAGAAGGTCTTGGCAACGGATTGGACTTGGAAGGTAAGAAATAGTGAGGGGTTGAGGATGACTCCTAGGTTATAGAAAATGATGGTAATCTCAACAGTAATGGGGAAGTTTAGAGGTGAGAAGGGTTTAGCGGGCAAAAGAACAAGTTCAGTTTTGGACATGTATTTAAGATGTCTATTAGATATACAATTTGAGAAGTTTGAAAGGAACTAAGGACTAAATTAGAGAAGGCTAGGTAGGTTTGAGAATCATTAGCATAGACATGGTAAATAAAGTCAAGGAAGATGATGAAATCACCAAGTGAAATAAAGTAGGAAAAGAGAATGGGGTTAAGAGCAGAGCTCTGTGGGGCACCAATGGTTACTGGGCAAGATCTGGATAAGGATGATTTCTCCCTTGAATCCAAAATTGATTTTGTTTTCTGCTACCAGGAATGACATTTTTTAGAACCACCACCTTCACTGATTCTCTCTGTTGGATGAGTTATCTCCTGTTTGTTAAGTAGCTCCAGTGTAAACAAACTACATGGCTGATGGGGAAGGAGAAGAAAGAAATCTTTTCCTCTGCCCTAACCACCCCAAGCTTTCCTTTGGTTAAGGCACAAAGAGAAAGATTTAACCCCCTCCCCCCAACCCTGTTTACATTCTTCTTCCATAGCTGACTTTTTTTTTTCCATTCAGACCTTCAGAGGTCATCGTTCATAAAACTCTTGTGTTTCAACTATTTTAAGAGCCAAGAAACTAGCTTTTCAAAAGCCACTGGGAGTATGGCCAATTTTTGATAGCCAATGGTAAGTTGCTCTCCAATTCTGTTAGAGAAAACTTCTTCACACTTCATAAAGGTATAACAGGACATAAACATATTTGCATTTCATTTAACAGATATTAACACTTTGTTATCTCTGTTACCTGTCCCTGTCCTTCTAATGATGATATTAGCTATGCTGGAGGAAAATCAATTGATCCTAGGTCTCTTGATCATCTCTTCTCAGACCCCCCTCCCTATTTTATATATGTATGTTTGTATATAGTTAACTATCAACAACTAATATACATTTCTAATACAATAAGAATAAGACAAAAGATTGAATGTGAAATTGTAAACTTCTGTTAGGAACAGTTTGTTTTAAAAATTTATATAAAGTTTAATAACAATATACAATAAATTTAATAAGATAGTATAATCTCTGCCGTATATCATTTTTGATTTCTGTGTGTATTTAAATTTTTTATTGAGGCTCAATTTTTTTTTTTTTGCCTTTCTTTTGCTTCCTACTGACTCCTTCCTTCTTTTACCCTAACCTTTACTAGAAGCCTTGCCTTGTAAAAAATAAATATAGTCAAACAAAACACATCAGCTCATTTGTTTTCTCTGAAAATTCACATCAGATTCTTCACCTCTAGTCCATCACTAATTTGTTTTTTTTGCAAGAGGTGGGAAACACATTTCATCCTCCTGCTCATAGCTGCCAAAAAGGATTTTCCTAAAGCATAGATCTGCTTTTGCCACCATCTTATTCAATAATTTCTAGTGGCTTCCTCTTACTTTCAGGATAAGATATAAAATCCTTTGTTTAACATTTAAAACTCTTTACAAGCTAGATCTTTTCCTATTTGACCAATCTTTTTACACTTTGCTTCACCCCATGCACTCTATGATTCAACCATACTAACTTACTTTTTTCTTGCAAAAGACATCCATCTTCCATTTTAATGACTTTGTATTGGCCATTTTTTATACCTGGAATTCTCTCCTAATTCACTGCTGCCTCCTTGAATGCTTGACTTCCTTTAAGACTCAGCTGAAATACAGCCATCTGCAGGAAATCTCTCTGAATTCCCCTAATGACCATAGCTTTTTGTTCTAAGATTCCTTTCCATTTATTTTGTCTATATCTTCTATATACCCAATTATATATGATTTGTGTCTTCCCCATTAGAATGCGAGTTAAAGACAAAGTTTTTTGTCTTTGTTGGCACATAGTAATAACAAGAAATACCTGTTGGTTGACTGATGGATGTCATGACTGGTTACTGCATTGACCAGGTTCTGAAATATTCCACTGATGTTTTGATTTTTATTTTTGTAGTTGTGATGTAAATTGTTCTCCTGGTTTTGCTTATTTTACTCAACCTTGGTTTATTCAAGTCTTCTAAAATTTCTCTTATTTTTTATACTCATCATATTTTACTATATAATACTATCCCATTATGTTCATATGCCATTTCCCAAGTGATAGGCACCTACTTTGTTTCAGTTCTTTGCTATCACAAAGAGTGTTGCTATAAATATATTTATACATTGGAATCTTTCTATCTTTTGGGATTTATGACTAATAAACAGCATTGGACCAAAACATATGTGCAGTTCAGAAATTTTTTGGGGGTGGAGTATAGTTACAAATAACTTCTTAGAATGATTAGAGAAGTTAGTAGCTTTACAAACAATTTCTAAGAATGCCTTCAACAATTGCTGTTTTAATTTTTTGTCATCTCTATGAATCCAATGGATATGAGATGAAACTTTAAAATAATATTTTTCTAATTATTAATTGTAATGGGGTGAGGTTTGAGTTGATGCACTGAGGTCCCAAGTACGTGAGGCTAAATAGTAATTGGGCTATACTCTAATAATATACATGATTGGATAAAGAATGGTCCCTGCCCACTCTCCCATGCAAGTCCTGATGTGTTGTATAGGAAATGATGATTTTGGGGGATGGAGGCAGAGAGAGACAGGAAGAGAAGCTGGGGGAGATTGGGCCTGGGTTCCATACTCCTAGCTGCTGGTCGTGTGGCTGCTGGTCTAGCTAGCTTCTTGACTCAGCTGCACACATTGCTATCGCCGATTCTCTTCCACCTCC
The DNA here is from genome assembly GCF_902635505.1 of Sarcophilus harrisii. Lineage (NCBI taxonomy): Eukaryota > Metazoa > Chordata > Mammalia > Dasyuromorphia > Dasyuridae > Sarcophilus > Sarcophilus harrisii. The sequence continues at coordinate 205,054,222 of NC_045428.1, forward strand.
GATCCTTCTTCACTGAGAATAAAGATAGACGATTTTCCCCTAACCTGAATTCCTGACTCTGGCTGATTTTAAAATACGCGATCTTCACAATTAATGATTTGGAGTTTTCTTTCTTATGGGTTTTGATAGTTATATTTCTTTTTTTTTTTTTTTTTTAAGGAAAATTGCCTTTCTATTAGAAATGGCTTTTGTTCTTCTCTTTGTTTTATTTTCCTTTATATCTTAAACATCAAATTTTTATCAGTAAAGCATTCTGCTAGGTTTTCCCTTAGTTAACTGCTTCTTTTCTAACTCTAGTGGATTTTATTCTTATGATAGCCTCTAAATTTTATATGCTATATTCATATTTTATTTGCTCTGATCACCCCTATCCCTTATTTGCTAAAGAATTCTTTGCTTAGTTAAATTTGTGGAAGGTAACTTTTTCTATTCCCTCATTTTTTTTTTCAAGAAATGACCTTTTATATTTAAGTTATATGCAATTGGAGCTAATAATCATATACAGTAAAAAATGGTGGTCTAAATCTACTATTTGCTAGACTGTTTTCAATTCTCCTAGCAGTTTTTGGTGATTGGAGACTCCTGAAATCAGTAGTTAGTATCCTTGGCTTATTCAAACACTGTATTACAGTATTCAATTTGTTTCTTGGTCTTAATCTATTCCAATGATCAACTTTTCCATTTTAACCAAAACTAAATAGTTTCAGTGATTAGTAATTCAGAGTGTAGTGTCAGATTGGCAATGGAAAGTTGCAACTTCAATTTTTCAAACTTGTATTTCATGACCTATAACAATTCAGCATCATTAAAAAACAATTGTTGATAAAAATCTGGATTTCTAAAGTCTTAATCATTAGGGATCACTGCTGGCTGCCTCCTTGATCCTCTTAAAAATAAGAATCAGGAACTGGAAATTCATACACATTCTAGCAGTTATGTGTTCTACCAAGAACCAGAGAGCACTGTGGGAGATACCTAGCTTTATGGTTCTCAGAAATCTGGCTAGCTTAGAACCTGTCAATGCTTGTTTCATTGTTATAACTGTGATTTCTGTAGATTTATTGAAATGGCTTTTTGGCTTACCCCCTACCAGGAGGGAAAAAACTCTTCCTTTTTCCCTTCTTATTATATATCAATAAAGTGACCTTAATAGAATAAAGAAATTAGTTATTGTAAGCTTGGTTTAACTGTATACAGTTCTTTACTCGTACCACAGAAACAAAAGGAATAAAATAACTACTATTTAGGTTATGTCCCTTAGCTTCAAAAAATAATATTTTCATAGTTGTGGTTTTGCAAATATTTATCATGAAAACGTCGTAATATGAGATGGCCAAATGTTCCTTGTGCTTTTAGAAACAGGACAAAATCTACATTGCCAACACATTTATTTGCTTCTTTAAGAACCTTTTAATTTAGTTATAGTTTTCTTTTGCTCTTTTTGGTTTTGTTTGCAGTGAGAATGTTAAGACTTAAATGATTCTCTTCCTTTAGTAGTGTGTACATTTGTTGGTCATTGGATAAGGACCTCATCTTTGGAATATCTATGATTTTTAGCACCATCTACCTTCTTTTCCACTGCTCTGACATTATGAAGAGCAAAAGGACTATGTGGCATTGAAGGCCACTTTGCACTTTTCTTTGGTAGATTTCCCTAGTCAAACAATTCACAGCCAGATGGGTCTGTGTACTTAGCAAGATTGTTCTTCTGAAAGTAGACTTTACTCAAAGCCTCTTCAATATGATTGAACCTGCTGTAACACTTATCTCTTTTTCTTTTATCCCCTCCATTCAACTCATAGCAGAGTCTTCAAGAAACTTACAAATTACAATGAAATATCAGAATAGAATTTCAGCTTAGTTTTCAAAAATATTAATACATTGGGAAGATATGACATATCTATATATCATTTAAAAAAATCACACTAAAAATATCATTTAAAAATTTTATTTTTTGTTATTTTGTACTTGTACTTAGTTTTCCTAAGTCTTTCAAACTTGTTTTTTTTTTTTTTTTTACAATTTTATTGAACAAATTATTCTTAGCAAAACACTTAGCAAACTTTGCCATTGTTTTCTCATGAGAGTCATGGTAAACATGAAATCGTATTGGATCTGTCCCCCAGAGGACTCATTGTAATCTGGAAATGATTTGGTGGGTCCTGGCTGTATCTTTCTTAGGTTAGAAAACATTGAGAATGTTTGGTGGTTTCCAGAGATGATATGGCAGTTCAGGTGTTCAGTAATTTCAGTTTGATATTGATTCTGATGGCCATCTTAGATCTGTTAACTTTCATGTGGTGCCAAATATCAACTCTTCTTCCTGGAAGTTATTTGAATAGGAACAGAAATACATCCAAATTTTATTGTGTCTGTACTTGTATTCTAGGTTGTGGTTATGACTTGACTGCTTTCTCAGGGAGTAAGAAAGTCAAGTTTTTAGGGGAGATATTTGCTCCATTGTATTAGCTCCCTTTTTTTTTTTTTAAAGTCTTTACAGAATAATATTTATTTCAATGATATAGCAAGAAGACATACAAATATTTCTCTCTCAAACCCTACCGAGCCATAATCTTTACTACATCTTTTGGATCACTAAGGACAAAAGGAAGATTGAGTTCACAAATTAGATTAGGAAGGGAGGGGAACATAAATTTAAGTCCTAACGTACTAGGCTTTGTAGACAGTATCTCCAATCTAACTAAATTTCAACCCCAAATCTTCCTGGGTTTAGTTCTGTGCTCTGGTTTTTTAAAGGGTTCCTTGTTGGGGATAACATTTGGCCTGGGATCCTGGCTTTAAAGTTATTGTCTCTTGAGTTCCCAGATATGAGAGACTCCTTGTTTTGTACCTAAAACTGAAATAGGAAATATGAAACTGACTTAAATCGCAAGACTAATTTTTGGGGCCATAGGGATATTAGGGCCTTAAAAAAAAGTTCTTCAGATTCTGAGTGACAATGGACAAGGCAACTTTCTTCCAGGTTTTCTTTATCAACAAAATTTAGTCAAATGAGCAGCTTATATTGTCACCCACTTGAATTTAATCAAAATAAATAAACCTTTAGCCATATCTCTGTGGGTAAGAGAATGCTTTATAAATAATTATCAGCCTCTATGACAGTGAGATGTTATCCAGAAAAAGTTAGTAAGATAACAATTGTTTTGACTTGGATGATATTGATACTATTTGGGCTAAATCCAGGTTCTTGGTTTGGTTCTATTATCCTCTTTTTATTTGTCAGACATTACTACACAATAATGATGCTGTTGCTATTACTGATAATAATAGATCACATCTAAATACATTTATTATCATTTGAAGCTTAAAGCATGGCATTAATATTCAAGGAATGTTAACATTAGAAGGGAAATATTGAAAGAAAGGATAAATTTACCATCAATAAAACCTTGTGGGTCTGCTTAATTGGACCATAGAACCAGGTAATGGTAATTTCATCATCAAAAAAAGTATTCACCATTATGGTATCTAATGGAATTTTTAAAAAAAGATCTGATTATAGAATAATATAACTTTAAGAAAATTTAATTTATTGATATTTTAATACAATAAATGCATCTCAACAGGTACTAAAACAAATCCCTTACAAATACACTTCTTGAAAAAATGTTCTCCGAATCCAACCATTTTGGAGAATAGTTTGGAACTATGCTCAAAAAGTTATCAAACTGTGCATACCTTTTGATCCAGCAGTGTTACTACTGAGCTTATATCCCAAAGAGATCATAAAGAAGGGGGGACCATGTGCACGAATGTTTTGGCAGCCCTTTTGTAGTGGCTAAAACTGGAAACTGGAGAATGGCTGAATAAATTGTGGTATATGAATATTATGGAATAATGTTTTTAAGAAATGACCAACAGGATAATTTCAGAAAGTCCTGGGACTTACAGAATTGTATGAAATGAGCAGGACCAGGGATTTATATACTTCAACAAAAACTATATGATGACCAGTTCTGATGGACCAGGCCATCCTCAGCAACAGATCAACCAAATCATTTCTAATGGAGCAGAATAACTGAACCAGCTATGCCCAGAAAAAGAACTCTGGGAGATGACTAAAACCATTACATTGAATTCCCCAATCCCTATATTTTCCCACCTGCATTTTGATTTTTCAAAGCTAATTTAAATATTTAATTGATTCTTTTAAGCAAAATAATGTTTTGGTCATGTATCTTATTGTGTATCTAATTTATATTTTAAATTTTTAACATCTACTGATCATCCTGCCATCTAGGGAGGGGTGGGGGTAAGAGGTGAAAAATTGAGCAAGAGGTTTAATTGTTAATGCTGTAAAGTTACCCATGCATATATCCTGTAAATAAAAGGCTATTAAATTAAAAAAAAAAAAAAAAAGTTCTCAACAGAAAAGAAAGATGTGTTCTTTACCTTTGAAAGTATGCTACTAACATTGACCATTATATTTAGCCAGTTTTTTTTGTTTTTTTTTTTTTGCCTCTCTGTATTCACTTTATTTCTGTTGTTGTAATCATTGTATATACTGTTCTTTTGGCTCTTTCTTCACTCTGCACTATTACTACTCTGAATTTTTCATATTTGTCATTTCTTAGGACATTAGTAATAGTCTATACATTACTATTGTTTTATTTAAAATATAACTGTTTTGTTATAGGTTAGCACTATAATTTGTTCAGCCATTACCCAATTGTTATGGATGTTTTATTTTCAGCTTTTTGTTTTCACAAATATTGATGTTAAGAATATTTTTGTATATATGAGACTTTTCTTTCTTAACTATATCTTTGGAATATAACTCAAGTGGTGGAATCTTTGGTCAAAGGGTATGAACAATTAGTAACTTCTCTTGCATAATTCCATATTGTTTTACAGAATAGTTTTGACACTTCACATGTCTCCATCAGTAATGAATTAGCATTACTGTATTCCCTCAGCCCCTCCAATAAAGAGATTTCTCATTTTTAAAGCATCTTTGCTAGCTTGATAGGTATGAAGACTCAGAGTTTTAATTTAGATTTCTGTAATTAATAGTGACTCTGAGCATCAGTGATTATGAATAAGCACCAGATGCTGATTTTTTTTTCAGATTTTTCTTTCTTTCTTTTTTTTTTTTTTGAAAACCATGTCTTTTGAAAATTTTTTTGAGATGTTTGGACAACTTCTCTATTGGAAAATGCCTTTTAATAAATTATATTTGAAAAAAATAAATTGTATTTGAATTATTTTTCTATAAATTTTGTCAGACTTTTATCAGAGATCTTTAATGCAACTATATTTTCTAATCTGTTTTATCTTGATTCTAATTTTTATATATTCAAAAGCTTTGTATTTTTGTGTAGTTTAAGGTATGCATTTTGTGTCTTATGATCCATTTTATCCCTTGTCTGGTTCCAAATCTCTCCCCTTTCTGCCATATCTGTAGAAGGCTTAATTTCCTCTAATTTTTAATAGCATGGCTTTTTATGTTAGAACATCATTCTATTTGGAATGTATAATAGTATATTGTATAGGATTTACTCAGTTTTTTTTCCCAAACATTCTTCAGGTATTTCCAATACTTTGTGTTCTAATGTTTTCTAAATGATAGATTGTTTTGCACATTTGTTTTTGGATCTGGCTTATCTAGTACATTTCACTGTCTACTTATTTGTTTTTTATACATTATCATATTAATTACTGGTTTATGATATAGTTTCAGAACTGATAACATTAAGTGTCTCTTCTTTCTACTTTTAAAAAATTATTAAACCCTTTAAATGATGGACCTTTAATTTCTCTAAAAGAATTTGTTAGCATTTTGTCCAGCTCTATAAAGTATCCTTTGGTAGTTGAGTAGATATCACAAAGTCTGTAATTTTGGTTGTGTTGTCATTTTAATTATAGAGATATAATTAGAAAAGATGTACTTAGGGAGAAGTGGAATGGTGCTGAAGAGGACAAAGATGAAAAATACATCTAGAATAGACCAAATATACACAGAGGAGGTGCGTGCTACAAGTAACATTATTATGAAGATGTTTAAGAATTGATTCTTGGGTTATCTGAAAGAAGACAACAGATAGAAAAAACTTTAGACTTTATTGTCATCCCCCAAGTTTGACATCAATACATCAATAACCACTAATATATATTCTTGCTTTTTCATCTAGATAATAAATACATCAACAATCACTAATATATATTTTCCTTTTTCATCTGCATAAAAATTTTTGATAGAAAAATGTGTGCATTAATCAATCAGTAAATCAATCAAAAAGCATTTACTAAGCTAAGGGTTGGAGATATAGATATTAAAAGTGAATCTTGATGCAGGATTAGAAGAGAATAGGCAGGCTTTTACAGGTAGAATTTAGTAGAGATCTTTACCATCACAAAACTAAATGAAGGGTAGAGAGAATATGAGACCCAGTTGTACTTATTGTAAACATTTTAAAAGTGTATCATACATGTCCTAAATTATATGAATTCTTGAAAAATATAACAATAGAGATAACCTTGTTCAACCACAACCACCCTCTATATATTACTCTCAAGTGAGTTTAAATAGGGAAATTAACAGGAATTATGAAAAAGAAGTGATATAAAGGATGTCATTAAAGAAATATATAATGAGAAAAAAAGATGGTCTCCCATTTGATGATAACATCAGAGAAGCAATATACAGCCCATAGCCTATATATTCTACTGGAATACATATGACATTAGGAGAATATGAGGAAGGCCCCTATAATTTGGATATATTCTACACACACCTTCACTCCCTGCAGTGGTGAATTTTTTTTTTTGACAGTTAATAGATCTAAGTTATACAGGATGGGCAAACAAGTGTGGGTTGCAGTGTACATCATTGGAAGTAATACCCACACCCATGAAATCACATACAGTTCCATTGCTGTGCTGTCTATCAAGATTATGAAAATCTCTCTTTTTCTTTAGGTTTCCTTTTATTTTTGTAAAGTTATTTTGTAATTATATGAATCCCATATCTGTCGGATTTAGGCAAATTATCAGATATTTCATTGTCATATTAAATGGAATTCCTCTTTCTTTTTTTTCTTTCTGGGTAATGGTGGTTGTGCTCCTGCTCAAATTTAGGGCACAAAAATAAGGTCTGAGGTTTTTGCTATTTATCTGGTATCTTCTCTATCAGATGATCTAAGAATCAGTCTTTCAACATCTTCATAATAGTAATATTTAGAAAGGCTTCTGTTTACTCTGAATTTATTGTAGACTCTGATACTTTACTGAAGTTATCAATTGTTTTGATTGATTTTATTATTGTGTTTCTAGAATTCTCTATATAGGATATCACATCATTTTTACAGAGAAATAATTTTGCTTCCCCTTTGACTATACTTAGCCTTTTAATTTCTTATTTGTGCTTTATTATTAGAGCCAGAATTTACATCAAATAATAGTAGACACAGTGAACATTCCTGGCCACTGATTTTTTTTTTTTTTTACAAAGTTTATATTTAGTATTTTTCTTTTTATAAACACTGGCTTTTTCTTGTTTTTAAATATCTGCTTAATAATATCCAGAACTGACCCCAAATTAAGTCATTTAACCACTTATATCCCTGGCAAATCTATAAGACAATTTTATTGTTTAGTTGTTCAGTCATATTCAACTATGTTGCCTATATTGGGTTTTCGTGACAAAGATATTAGAGTTTGCTCTTTCCTTTTCTGGTGAAAAATATCACACAGATACACAAGGTACATAAGATGGTGACTCTCTGAGGCCAAAATTGAATTTAGGTCATTCTGACTCCAGGCTCAATGCTGTATCCACTGAGTTACCTGCCTGCCTCAGAGATGATAAGTTTCGTAAAAGTTGTTGATCTATCCTAGTAAAGGGAATTTTTTTTTTTACCATAAACTCTCTACAACAATAAAATCAGACATCTGAACCTTTCTTTCTTCAAAAAATATTATTTCTGTGATTTTTTTAAACTTATCTTTTCCTAACGATAAATATATTTAGTCACTTTTAAGTCCTTTGCCCTTTATTGAAGATTTCCTCTTATTGATTAATATTTTTTCACTTTTATAATTTCTGTAAAAAAAATCTTCAATATTTGTCTTTCTGTATTTATTTGTGAATTCTTTATGACATAGTATGTCAATTTTTATAAAGATGCTAAGCAGTACTGAAAAGTATGAATATAACTTAATATTCCCATTCAATTAGTGCCAAAAATCTATTAAATCTAGTTTTTCTAACTTTATGTTAAGATCTCTTTTATTTTTTATTTTTCTTTCTGTAATATTTGTTTAAGCCTAAAAGAACCAACAATTACAGTTTTACTATCTTGGTCTTCTTGTAATACAGTTATCTTTTCCTTGAAGTATCTAGACTGTACTATTTAATACATGTATAATATTGATATTGTTTCATATGTGATAGAGTAGATACATTATGGAACCATAGCAAAGAAAAAAAAAGTCCTGCCTCTGAAACTTACTAAGTGTTTGACCTTTACTAGATCATGGGAACTTTATATGCCTCAGAGAACTCCCTAGGACTTAGCTCCTGTATTATAGATGAATTGCTATTTGCATTGATAGAGACAGTTCTAACTCCAGAAGTTCCCACAGTGACAAAAACACCACTATTAACCTCCTAACTTGTCTCTTTTTGTTCCCTCATTGACTTTTAGACAAGATGGAACTCTAAAAAGATAAATCTTTTCTGTCCTTGTAGAATGTAAGTGCTATTTAAAAATAATACAAAACAAAAACCTGGGCATTTTATATTTTTATAAAAAAATTCTCTGTGCAATATATCATGTAATCCTTTTGAGTTAATGGCTATCCCCCTCTCCCTCCTTGCTTTGTTCCTTTCTTTCCTTTCTTTCTTTTTTTTCCCTTACTTAACTTTAATCCATTGCAGCTCATAACTTTTGAGACCCACCAATTTTAGCTTCCCTGATCTCAGGGATTGTAAGTGTGTGCCATCACTTTCACAGTTTGCTTATTGAGTTATATTTAAATTTCTTAGATTCATTTTATTTTCCTTTCAAAGACTGCTCAACTAATTTTCTCAACAAAAATGGAATTCAATTAAAAGTCTTTTGAAATATATCCCATAGGGTTATTTTCAACTCTTGGGCATAGTTTTTATTTTTAGTAAAGCTACTATCCGTTGCTTTTTTATATTTTGTATGCCAAAAAGTTCTTTCACTTTTTATTTCTGATGTATAATCCTACATAATTCTGAAAACTTTTCTGGTACTTGATTTGCCTTTTCTTGACTTGCAATATTTTATCTTTTGGCATAGTAGCTTTAGAGAGTGGCAGACCAAATTTTTAGGTGAACTAAATTTCAGATTCTTTTCTGGTATTATCTTCTGTTTTATTGAGCTATACTTTTTATTCCTCCCCTTCCCCCCCCCCCCCCCCGCCCGCGCCCGCCCCCCCCCCCCCCCCCCTGGTAGTTTTGAGCAGCTTTGCTTTTATGATTTCTTGTTTGTGATACTCAAGTTTTTTTGTTTCATCATATTTGTATTAGAGGCAAGTGATTATTAGATCATACATCTGAGTTCTGTTTTCCAGGTCAGTTGTTTTTATTATAGCTATCTCTTTGTTCTAATTTTGCTTTCTTTTGATTTTACTCCAATATTTCTTATTAATCACTGAATACTTTAGTTATACTTTCCCTATTCTTATTTTCAGAGAGTCCACTGATTTGAAAATATTTTCTATCTTAACACTCCTTAATGATAACCAAGTTTCTTTAAGAATTGTAATTTTTTTCTTTATTTTTTCTTCATTTATTATTTTTTCAAACATTTTCATTATTTTGTAATTATTTTATTCTCTTCTCTATTTTGCTTGATGTAGTTATTGTACACTTATTTCTTTCTATTGTTGTGTTATCTTGGGATTCCTTTACTAGGGTGTATTCTTTCTTTTAATAGTGCTTTGCTAGCTCATTTTTTCAATCTTCCACAGTACTCTCGTCCCTTGCCCCCACCATGGAGGTTTCTTTCTCCTCTTTTAGCTATGGTTTATTGCTCTAGCTTCCATCTTGTTTACCAAAGTTATAATTGTTATTGTATATACATTGTTTATATAATTTTATATGTTTATATATATATATATAAAATATGTTTATTCATGTGTATACCAATAGAATGTAAGCTCCTTGAGGGTAAGGGCTATTTTATTTCTGTCTTTGTATCTTCACTGCCTCTTATATAGAAGATGGTTGACAAATATTTGTGATTGGTTTTGAAGTCGTTAAGAGGAACTGGGATTACAACCTCTCATTCAATCTTCTTGATGGAGATAGACTGCAGCAGACTTGTCATTCTGTTTATTTCTCATTCAAATATGCTTGCACTTGCTTGCCCAGATCATTAAAGCTGGGCAAACATATGAATTTCATATGGCTGGTAATGAGTTTTGGAGGAACTCTCACACCTACACATAGTCACTATGGCCTTTGTTGCTGGAGCTGCCACTATTACTGCACAGAGACTGGAGTATGAAAGGACAAGGATAATTTAGGTAGCCAAGAGCACAGAGAACATAATCCTCAGCATTTTCCCCCTTTAGAGACTACATTCTGGGGGTATCTTTCCTTTTTTTTTCTTTTCTTTTTGTTGCTGTTCTTTTATTTGATACATTTTTTTATTAGGGCCCATCTGGATGTAGGCACAATCTCTTCTGTGGACATCTTTCCAGGAATCCTAATGATATGGTTCTTTAATAAAAAGAAAAAACAGGAATTTCTGGAAATTGTGCAATTTTTTCTAAATTCCATAGATATTTACATATATATGTATATATATATATGTATGTATACATAAATACATTATGTGTGTGTTTATATATTTTATAATATATGTTTTGGGGAATTCTATAAATATGTGACAGACTTTCGATTCAGTTCAACAAAAATGATTTCTATTGATCTGATTTTTAAAAAATGAAGCCATTTAGCTTTCATCCATAAGTTTATCACATATGTGGCCACTAGACATTCACTACTTTTAAAACTGAACTGAATTAATATTGATAAATGTCATTCTTTCAGTGTTCATTGGAAAAAAAATCATGTTTTGATTGTTTTTCTCTTTAGTATTATGAAAGCATTTTTACCTCAGCTATATCCACTTTACACAATGAACTTGGTTTTAATTAAATGATTTAATTAGTTTTCAAGGAGAGAAAGATCTTAGGCCTAAAGCAGATACTTAGAACTAGGTGGTACCAGATTTAAGAGGAATTATAAAGGCTACTTGTAGGATAACCATTATGGTTCTCTTCCACATCTAAGACTAAAAAATAGTTGGTTTAGAAAATGTATTACAGAAATGTTACCTTGTTTATATTTTATTATGATCATAACTGTAGTTTAATACACAGCAAAAGCTGGTGTTATAAATATTAAAGCACATGACAGAGTCAAGATGTTGCTCTAGTTTTCCTATTAATAATCCTCGAAACCCTCTGGAACATTTTGCTCAGCTAGTAAAATATCAAGAAGAATAATTATAGTGTATAAAAATAGCGAAAGAATAGTACAGTAGGTCAAACAGTTAAGTATGTTTTATAATACTTATACTCTTCTTTTTCTTCTTAAAATTCCTGGTGATATCAATTCCTGATTTTCTGTTGTCACCACGTTCATTCTTTAAATTAAAGTGTTATTCCTGTATATTCTACTCATGCTAAATCTACATAGATGAATATATACTCTAGTTATATGAATATACTTTCCTAAATACATATTAAATTACATTAATAACAAATTCTAGATAGAAGAATCATGTTGACAAACCAAACTTTATACCATGAAGTCATCTTTGATTCTGCCCTCTTCTTCCTTCCCCTTATTAAATCAGTCACAGAATCTTGTGCAGTATTCCTTTGGAATATAAACTCATCTAGATCTTTATTGCCTCCCATCTGGTTTCCTATAAAAGTCTTCTTTGCCTTTTTTTTCACTCTGCTTTAATCTCCTGCACATTATTGACAGATTTATTTTTCTAAAACACTGGTATTAAATGTAATTCCCCTGTTATCTGCAATGAGAATACCAAAATTCTCCTGAGCCAATCTGTTTGTTGTTTACAGTTTTTCCTGGGACCATCACTGTGAATTATCCATCAAGCATCTATTCCAGGAGCCAGCTCTCTGGAATTTTCTTGTCTCTCTTGCCTTTCCTTGCCTCACCTCACTAGATATGTTGGATTTGGGAGAAATTGGGGAGGAAATAATGCCTGCTTTGCTTGTTCTCTGGGAGGAGGAGAAGAAGCAATCCTCTCTACAGGCAAAATTTCAATATAGTGTTGACTTTGTCTTCCCCAAACCTCTCTTCTTACTATTCCTCTCTTACTTAATGTTACCTTCTGCCTTGACCCTCAGGAATCCAGTCCTCTTATGTTGAGATTTGCTTGTTCAAAGACTGTAATATTTCACCTAGATCTAACCGTCTTTCTATTTCAAAAATATGCTTTCTCTTTCTCTACCCACGAAAACTCAGTTGTGAATGTCTGAAAGGTGAGAAGCCTTTCTTAGACTTTCTTAATCTTAATTCCTTCCCTCTGAAATGACTCTCTTAATTTATCCTTTATATATTTTATTTATATGTAGTTGTTTACATGTTGTCCCCATGAGCTCCTTAAGGAGTTAGGCTTTTTTTTTTTTAATCCTCAGTGTTTAGGGAACTTAATAAACACTAGTTGATTGATTGATTAGGAATATTTTCTTGGCAAACTAAAGCAACCTATAATTAGAGCATTTTAGGCATTATTGGGATTGTAAAGTCCATGACGACAAGAACTGGATCGTATTTAATTTTTATCTTTTCAGAGACTTGCATTGTATCTTGTACACAGCAGTCACTTAACAAATGTTTATTGAATTGAAAACTCAATTCTAACAAGTATGAAGAGTAGCTAGGCAATATTTTCAGTAACTTACAACAATAATTGTTTTCCTGTGATTGCCAAGGAAATGTTATCAAGGTTCAAGATAGAAGTTGGTCTTTTTCATGTTAGAGAAGGTAAAGATGCTCCTAGAATATCTCTCTACATTCCAGGTTATCAGAAAGAATGAAGTCTTTCTTTAAAAATAATCTAACCACAATTGGCTTTGTGAGACAGAGTTTGGATGCTGAGGTAGCCTGCTCCTTGCCCTTTGGAGTTTGGGGAGTTTGCCTCTTGTGGCAAACTTTTCTTAGATCATCTCTTCTTTAAGGGAAGAAGGCAGCTCAGGGAAGATGACTTTCTTTTTATACACATGAATATAATTATCCTTTGCACTATCCACAGATGATATGGGAAAAACAGAAGCTGACAGAAAAAGTTCAGAAACTCATAGAAATATATGTATAGCATTATATAATTACAACCCAAATTTTCTAATGAAATATCACAAATATCCCATAAAAGAAAAAGAAAAAGAAAAAATTCAGACTTTTACTCTGGTATGAAAGGAGGTTTAAAAATTTTAGGCAGTTTTCCCCAGCTTGCTGGAGCACTGGGCTTCTAACAACCCCCACAATATGGAAAGGATAATTGTACTTTTTCCTCATAGAGGCTAGAAGCTTCCCTGAAATACCTACCACTCTAAGTCATCTGAATCTAGTTTTCTAATGACTTCATAGCATTGAATTGAGTTACAACTATGAAATCTAGCTATATCTTTTATTTAAGAGTCATTAATAAAGTGAAAATCACAGGATTCTCTCTCATTCAGCTCTGCCTCCAGTTGGGTGAAGGATTGATGAGGGGGAGAGAGAAAAGAATACCTATTTCTTTCTCATGCTTCCACATCTGGAGAGAGAAAATTAATCCTCTTTCTTCCACTTTTCTATACCATGGTCTTTTTGCTGTGTTCTTCCTTGTAACTTCTCTGTATGTAATTAATGCACATGAATCATGTCACTTTTAAGTCACTGCTACTGAACTTGCTCCACTCCAAACTGAGATCTTATCTGAATTTCTTGCCTAACTCATCCAGCATCTCCTGCAACTGACTGCTTCTCCTCGTTACAATGCTGTTAGAAAAAAATATTTCACATGACTTTATCTGTATAACTGATATTATGTTGTTTGCCTTCTCAATGAGTAGAGGAGGGGAGAGCAGAGGGAGAGAATTTGAAACTTGATTTTAAAAATGTTAAAAATTAAAAAAGAAAAGAACATAAAAAAAAGAAGAAAAAGAAAAAACCTCTTTAGTTCCTTGGAAGTCTGTTCTGCATGCTTCCACAGTCACTTAGGCACAAAACTCATTCCTTCCCCAAACTGGAAGAAACCATTGTCCAGGACTGTGATTCTCAGAAATCCATGCTGCCAGATTCTGGAGTCTTCTCTTGACTTCAGGGACGGGCTACTTGGTTACAAATGGAAGAAAAAATTGTAAAAATAAAGAAGAAAAGAATTTGAAGAAGCAGAGAAAAATCCTAATCTGTGCCATGATGTTGTAGAGTAGAAGATGACTCATAGAATGGAAAGAAGGGTCACTGAACACTTGGAATTGTCATAGATATAAATCTATTCTGTAAGAGGAGGGAGCTGAATGCATTGTGGAGGAAGTACAAGCTATACCTTTTAATAATGTTGATGAAATTCTAGAAAAGATGAAATCTAGAAAGCATTGGTAAACCTTACAAAATCTTGGGCAAAAAACTTTAGACTGTGCAAGAGTTCTTAACCTGAGGAAGGAGTACCCCACAAGATTTATATTCAAGGCTTGGTTTTTTTCCCTATAAAATTACAGTTCCACGGTGAACATACATAGCTAATAGTGCGTAAAGTCATTTATTCAAGTCTATAATAAAACAGAAATCACAGAAGGTATGCTTATGGATGGGGGCAACTAAATCATGTAGTAGATAGAGTATTGGGCCTGAATTCAGGAAGACTCATTTTTCTGACACTAGTTAGATGACCTTGGAACCCTAGTGATGTCCACTATCTTTGCCAAGAAAACCCTAAATGGGATCAGAAGAGTAGATTGTGACTGAAATGACTGAACTGTAACAACTACAAAAATACATATGATTGAGGACTCCCTTTGGAAGTAAGATAACTAAATAAGAGAGTCTCAGACCTTATCTAAGGAATAAACATTTATTTAGTACATGTGATGTGCTTCTCCCTCCTCCCTCCTCCCTCCTCAGATGATGGGATCAATTTGTGCTTAAGATTTCTAGACACTGTAAATATTGAGTCCCTTGATTAGGCAAGGTATGTAAAAATAATCCATGAAGGGTGCTTGGCTCATTATCTCCATAAGGACTGATGATCATCAGTTATCTAAGTTGAATATCTAGATTTTGGGTCTCAACTCTCTCATAGTATAGAACTGAGAAATCCATTGTGAACTGGAACTCAGGAAGATTTATGTAACTCCCGTTTTGGTTATCTGGTCACTGTTGGGAAGTTCTGTCTTTGTCTGATCCTAGCTAATTATTATTATTATTAATAATAATAATAAATAGCTATTATTAATAACAGACAAGCAGCCATCTCCAGGAGTCTTGCCACCATCAGTGTCACATTCCTTTTACTAGTACCTTTACCCCCCTCTTTGCTGCTGCTGTATCATGGGACTTCCTCTCTGAGTTTCCCTGCTCCAAGTACTCACTCTTCCTCAAAGCAGGAACAAGAGGCAATAGAAGAGCCAGAGGTAGACTTCATAGTGAGCATAGTCTGACATGGACCCTAGATTTTTAAAGAGCTGATTTCATAGTATATAGAGAAAGAATAGGTAGGATCCTATGATACAAGATTTTTATAGTGAACATCAGGAAAAGGAGGTTCTCAAGATTGAAATTCTAAAAACTCAAAGAGAAATAATGAGAGGGAAAAAGAGGGTTGTCCAAAAATGCTAGTGTATACACAGGACACTCATCAATCACGAAAATGAAAGTGGGGGAAGTTAATGGAAGATGAATACAAAAGACAGAACAGTCCTATTGCAACAGAGATAGGAGTGCAATTGCTTAGAATGAACTGTCTGGTAAGAAACAAAACAAGTTTTTTTGTTTTGTTTTTTTTTTTAAAGCGATATTATAGAAAATAGAAAGGACAAAAAAAGTTAGAATCACTCCTTCAGGTGGACAGTATAGTGATAACAAACATCCAGGAGAAAGAAAAACTATTCAACTTTACTTTTACTTTTTTTTTTTTTTTTTTAATCTGCCAAGGAAAATGGTCTTTGGACCGGAAAGGACAGAATAGAAATGGCTAATAGAGAGCTGAAGCTGAAGATAAGTGGGGTGACAGAAAGAAAGAATGCCTGGATGAATTCAGATCACCTGACCCAGATGAAATGCATTTCTGGATACTAAAAGAGATTGTGAATTTTATTGCTTAGTCACTCTCAAGGATCTTTGAAGGCTTCAAACTGGGGAAAGACCAACATTGTCCTGATTTTTATTTTTATTTTTTTTTAAAGAAAAGAGAATGGAAGGGAAGAAATTATGGGTTGGTGTTCTTGGCTTTGATTCCTGCAAATTTTTTTAAGGGCATGGCCAGTAAATATCATTTTAAAAAATTAGTCTTTTATTTTCAAAATATAGGCAAAGATAGTCTTCAACATTCACCATTGCAAAACCTTGTTCTTCAAATTGTTTTCCCTCCCTCCTCCCATTCCTTCCCTTAGACAGAAAGTAATTCAATATATGTTAAATATGTGCAATTCTTCAATATATATTTTCACATTTATCATGCTGCACATGAAAAATGAGATCAAAAAGTAAAAAATAAATGAGAAGGAAAAAAAAAGCAAGCCAACAACAAAAAGGATGAATATATTATGTTGTGATCCACATTCAGTCACCACAGATCTTTCTGGATGCAGATGGCTCTTTCCATCACAAGTCTATTAGAATTATGGGCAGTAAATATCAAGACAAAGACTTACTGATCCCAAAGACTTTTTATAGTTTCATGAAGAATAGGTCATGCCAGAGTTGACCTAATTTCTTTTTAATCTCTTTCCTTCCTTCCTTCCTTCCTTCCTTCCTTCCTTCCTTCCTTCCTTCCTTCCTTTTTCCTTCCTTCCTTTCTTCCTTCCTTTTCCTTCCTTTTTCTTCTTTTCTTCCTTCCTTTCCTTCCTTCCTTTTTCCTTCCTTCCTTCCTTCCTTCCTTCCTTCCTTCCTTCCTTCCTTCCTTCCTTCCTTTTTCCTTCCTTCCTTCCTTCCTTCCTTCCTTCCTTCCTTTTTTCTTTTCTTCCTTCCTCTCCCTCTCTGTCTTTGTCTCTGTCTCTGTGTGTGTGTGTCTTTCTCTTTCTTTAACTCAAACACATCTGAGCAGACCTAGAGCCTCTCAGCTCCCATCTCCCAGCATTGTGCCTGGCCTGGAGAGCCATAAATAGTGAGTTTGGTTAAATAGCAAAGACAGGTTCATTGGATGGGCTGAAAAGGAAGTAACCATTGACCAATGGTCAGCAGTGCTTCCTCTGTAATTTCCTGAAGTTTAGGCCTAGGGTCTGACCCACTCTATCTCATAGACTTTTTGAGAAATCTTACCTGGTCCCATTCTCTCCTTCATCTTTTTCATATGTTTAAAGGTTTTTTACACTCATCCTGATACATTTCTTTCACTAGGACATCCTTGTTACCTGCACCTTTGGGCTCATCTCTCTCTTTAGTATTAACTGTAATCCTCCCTTTACCATTTAGAACCAACATTAATGGAAGCTTTCAAGAACCACTTTAGCTAAGAAATCTTGAACTATTTTAGTGAGTAAGTGCATAAGCAAGTGGGTGATAGGATATTGCTGCTTACAGCAGTGAACAGGAATTAGAGACCGCACTTCCATCAATTTCCACCATTTATCTTGGAAACCCTGTCATCAGATACCAACAGACTGGCATCTGGCAGCCATAGAACTACAGCAATGTGGAGGCCCTAGGGGTCTCAGGGCCATTGTCACATCATTCCCACCTCAAGCAGTCCAGATCCAGATTCATTTGTAACAAAGGGACAGAAGTCTCACCTTCTGGAACAGCTTCAGGCTGACAAAGGGCATATAGCTGGCCCTACCCAGTGAGGATCCAGATTGAAGAGGAGAGACAAGTGACTTGTAGGCAGCGTCAGCAGTATCTGGTACTGAATGTTAGAATTAGGTATCAGGTGATTTCAGGTTGATCAAGTTGGAATTTTATGGCTTGAAGTCTGGAAGAAACAACTCTTACAAGGAGATTAAGAATGGAAGGAGTAAATATGAGCAAAAGAAAAAGAATAAACAAAAGTGGAGTTAATATAGGGGTTACTAGGGATAGTAACCAGAAACCCCACCCAGAGGAAGACTTGGGGAGAGATGAGGTTATCATGAATGTCTTGTCCAGACAGCTTTTCCTAGGATAAATATCAAAGAATATTTTCCCCAAATTTCTGCTTTCCCCCCCTCAAAGTAGTAGGGGCAGTGGGTGGAACAGTGTGGCCTTAAGAGAGTATGATCTTTTTTAGCAAAAACTCTAGAGTCCTTTGTCTTACAAGGGAAGGTTTTTACCCAACTAATATAGGCATTAACAAAACCTAAAGCAATTTGAAGCTCCTGAAAGGGGGCATTTGTATAGGCCTTTTGAACAGTCCAATCAGAATTTACTTGCCTGGGAGTTATATGAGAGAATGCAGGAGTCAGGAGTTGGGGAATTAAAAGTGCCGTAGTCAGAGGCAAACAGGCAGCAGCATGGGCAGCTGAATCTACAAGCCTGTTTCCCTTGGCTTGAAGTGAATCCCCGTTCTGGTGTTCTTTACAAGACATAATAGAAACCTCTCTAAGTCCATGGACAGCTTGCAGTAATTATTCCCCTGCATATTTAATGGGGGAATCCTTGGCTGTCAAAAATCCCCCTTTTTCCCATGTAGCCCCATGATCATGTGATACAAGAAAAAAAGTATTTGAAGTCAGTATAGATATTCCTACATTCTCAATTCTTTCCCCAATTCTAAAGCTCTGATGTAGGCAAAAATGCTCTGAAGCATTTGTGGGGGGCCAGAATATCCCAATGATTGGCCCAGGATGAGCTTAGGAGCTTCTTCAATTAGAGGGGCTGTGTTAGCTAGCTCTAAGGCAGGAGATCACCAAAGACACCAAGTTTCCTTGAGAAGTAAGCAAAGCTAGACCAGTCTAGGATAGTGTTCCAGAGACCCTTAGGAACTGGCCCTGCCTTCCATCAATGTACAGTATAAAAGGTTCTAGGCAGATTAGTTTTAGCTTTCAAGGTCTTAAAAACCTTGATCTTATCAGGGCATGATAAGATTGTCTGCTTCAAGTTACCCATACATATAACCTGTAAATAAAAGGCTATTAAAAAAAAAAAAAGATTGCTTCCTGTCTCAATGAGCAAAAGGGAGGTGGGAGGTGGTCCAAATACTTAGGCAAAGTGGGCTTTCAGACAAAGAAACTCTAGCTTCAGGAAGCAAAAAAATTAAGGGTCAGAGAAGCCTCCATGGCTGGGCTGCATACTTGCATTGAGCCTCCTGTCTTCTACTAAACACTTGCTCTAATTACAGAAATTTGCTATAAGAAGAAAAAGCAGGGACAAGATTATAATATAATATAATTAGTCAAAACTGATTCTTCAGAGCTTCAATCTGAGAGCATATACATGACAGGATAAAGCATCCTTAGCTCTGACAACCAATCATGCAGTAACAATTCCACTTCATAGTCAGACTCAGGAATAATCAGGTAAGAAGCAAAGAAACAGAACTGGGAAACTGAGTCAGAAGGATCCCACCTTAAGCAGAAGCTAAGATTGTCCTCCCAGCTCTTGCCCAGATAAGAGCTTCACCTGTAAGACATCCCTCGAGTAACTTATAGCATTTCTCTGGAATAGTGGGATTACTGACTTAATGATCCATCAGGGAATCATATCTAAATTCGAAATTCAAAACAATATTAGTTATAGTCCCTAGAGATTTCATTTTAATAACAAGTTTCACCAATAAGTGGCTTCAGGTGTATATAAAAACAAAACAAAAAAATCTTACAAATCATTGTGCATAATATATCAAATGTGCCTGCAAAATACAGTCAAAACTAGTGCAGGGATATCAGGTTAAAATTCTGCTCTGGGTACTTCAAGAAAACTATAGATCATATTTGTTATCATGTTCATTAAACAAGGAGACCATTATACACTTAAATAAATATTAAATTATTTGCTGAAGATAGATGAGATCTTGGTAGAAATAATCATTTTCAGAAAACTTGCAGTTCTAACAATGCACTTAAAAGTTTCTTGCTATACTAAGCAGTGAAATCTTTGAAACAGTATCAAAAAAATGACCTTTCCTTAAAGCAGGCATAAACTTGAATAATAAAAATAAATATTTAGTTATTGACACCATGTAAGTGTAAGCTATTCCTTTAAACAATAAAAGTAATTAATGTTAAAGTGATTTCATTTAACCAGCAAGGGTGTCTGTGTGTGTGTGTGTGTGTGTGTGCTCCAGTGAGTGGAGTTTGTTCTCTCACTTCTAAGAAGCAGTCACACCCAGTGGGGAGGGTGAGTTAAATCTTCACTATTCCAAGCCAACTGATCTTTCCCTTTCTTTGTCTCCCATTCCATGTGGTGTCTCTCCTAACTCCATCAAGCTTCCCGACCCTACTTCTTATAACTAACTCTTTTAGGGTACCAAGTCTTCTTAGGACCCAGCCCGCCAGCCAAGGACATGCCCTAACTTCATGGGCTATTTTCTGTCTCCTGTCAAATGGTAAGTTCCATTAGGAACTTGCCCCTTTCCATAATAAATCTACCTTTTACCAAAGATAATGGCCAATGTGAATAACTCACATGACCTAATCCCTATTTTGGTGCCTATCATTATCTGGTCCTAATCACCTAATCTAAATAATACCTAACAATTTTAGGTTTCAATATTACAGACAATAACCCCAAATAATTTAATTAGCAATTTCATAATTTTCATAAGTGTGATAGCCAAATAAACACAACATAGCCTATCACAAAAATGGATAGTCATCTCATGTAATTTACAATAGTTTATAATTTTAATGTACACACCAATTAAGTTATTTTAAAAATCAATATTTTACTTTGTGATATTCTAACTAAATGTCTTCTTCAAACTACAAATTGCTTTTGCAAATCAATTTTTCTTGTCTCTTGCTTTTAAACTTCTTTTCACTCTTTAAAAAAAAAAGTTATGATTCACAAATATAGCTAATATCTAAATAACTTTGGGCCAAATTTCATAAAACTTATACATATGTCCAGTAGATTTGACAAAATTTTAGACCATAGCTCATAATTTTTACAAATTATCCTATATACATTTTAGAAAGCAACATACTTCATCTAATTAGAAACATGTGACCTCCTAAGGTGAGCTACCAGAACTTTGTTTTAATGTTTTAAACTTTTTTTTTAACGTAAAATCAAATCAAATACAGATTTAAATTACCAGTAGTAATATTTGAATAATTGCACACAGATTTCTAAGATCTTGTGGTTAAAATAAATAAATTCACAATTCTAGCATATATCATTTAATAATAATTGTCTCATATAATTGTAAGAGATTCATCATATAAAATTTAAAACTCATTTTGTTATCTGAGGAGGTGGCTTTAAGCTCAACATTCTAATGTAAAAGCCAATCATTATAATTTGTTCTTACTTAACAAAATTGAGATTGTCAGTAAACTCATTCCTTCATTGGTACCTATGTAACTCAAACAAGTTATTTCTCAGGGATAATAACCTTTCAAAATAGTTTTAAGAAACTTAACAGATTTACAATTTAAGAGGAATTCCAGAAGAAGATTCCACTTTCTATCATTTTATTTTCTTTGACATCAGTTTTCTTTGTTCTCTTTTACTTCCCCCCTTCAGAGCTGCATATTCTCAGGTCTCCAGACTTTTAAAATGCAAACCTAATGAAGATAAGTTTTTACTCTTTTTTTTTTTCCCTCTGTGAACCAGAAAAGGCTTGCAAACTAGGCTGTTATAAAAGCAGCAGAGCGCTTTTCTGCTTTTTCCCAAAGTCAGTGCAAAAAGATTACGACTTATAAAATTGCTTTTATCATAAGATCTCAAATAACAAATTTCACTGAACTGATTGAATATATTTTCTTTCTTTCCCTTTCACTCACCCCTTCATCCATGTGTTTATGTTGCCTTCAGGGAATGAGGAAAGAGGGAAGTAAGAGAAAGAGTCTCTCTTTAGTTTATGTACTATCCTCTTTGAGGAGGCCTTAAATTAGTTGAATTTGCTTCCAAGTTACTTTACACACACACAAAATTCATTTATCTCAACATTGGTATTGTATGTTGGTCACATCTAAAAACCCATATAAAGTTACCAAATATGGAACAATTAAATCTAATAAAGTAATCAACACATACAGCATTTGGTTTAAGCACTTTTGCAATCTTGAAATGACCAATTGTCAAAACCCCTAATCATTGCTCTCAAAAATTAGCTAGCTTTTTCTGCAAACCCCAGATTGTCCAGAGCTTCTGGTTTACTAGATGGCACCCCTTAACCTTGGATCACCAAGCCTTGATGATCCTAGAATCCCCTTCAGCCTCAGGACAGCCCAAGAACACAGGCAATGTCCTGGGGAAAGCAGCACCAATCTCTAGACTGCTCCTTCCCCTTCCTTCTGGATTATGCCCACATGAATTGCCTGGCTGGCCACATGCCCTCAGGCTGCTTCTTCCTTGGAGGCTTTCCTTTTGCTTATGTTTGTATTTGTGTGCCTTTGCTTTAGGCCCAAAGTCTGCAGAGAGGGAAGCTAAGGATCTGATCTCAAGGATGGTCAGAGAAAACTCAAGCTGGCGCCTGCCCTGCATCAGAACCCCAGTCATCTCTCCAGAAAGCCACAGATCCTGGATGACCCCCCTATAAACTGTGTGGGATGGGGGCTAAACCCCTTACTCAAATTGACTACTCAGAGGCATTTTCAGATACAAACAATAAGCATTTATTTAGTCCTTGCAAGGAGAGATACAAGCACACTGCTAAACTGACTCAGAATCTCTCAGTTCAAATCTCCCAGCATGAAGAGCTGGAAATAATAAATTTGGTTAAATAGCAAAAAAACTTGACTTCATTGGATTGACTGGAAAGGAAGTAACCATTAACCAATGGTCAGCAATGCTGCCTACTTCCTGTGGGTCACATAGCTATCTGAAGCTTAGACTTAGTTCCTGCCCAACAAACCCCTGATAATAGGGATTATGTGATTTTCTGAAACTTAGACCTAGCATCTGACTCACTCCATCTCATAGATTTTTTTGAGAAATCTTCGCCTGGTCCTGTTCATTTCTAATAATGAAAACAACTAGTATTTATTTACTGCTTTAAAGTTTGCAAAGTGCTTTGCAATTATCAACTCATTTGAATCTTGCAACAACACTAAGAAATAGAATTATTATTCCTATTTTACAGTTAGGGAAACTGAGGCAGACAGAGGTTAAGGGATTTGCTTGGAATCAGGCAGTTAATTTGTATCTGAGCTCAGATTTAAATCAAGTCTTTCTGACTCAAGGTCTACCCAAAGGCTGACTAAACTGTAGAGATTGTTTACTAATATTTTAGTTGAATGTTTGGCATTATCTCATACTTTTCTTATAATCTAGATAGAAAGCTGTGATTTAGGCCATTAGTACAGTTTGTTAGGTTGTTATTCTTTATCCTTCATTCTCAGTGAGCAACAATGACATCACAAGAGTGATGTCCTATTGATGCATTGTTGGTGGAGTTGTGAACGAATCCAACCATTTTGGAGAGTAGTTTGGAACTATGCTCAAAAAGTTATCAAACTGTGCATACCCTTTGGTCCAGCAGTGTTACTACTGGGCTTATATCCCAAAGAGATTATAAAGAAGGGAAAGGGACCTGTATGTGCACGAATGTTTGTGGCAGCCCTTTTTATAGTGGCTAGAAACTGGAAACTGAATGGATGTCTATCAGTTGGAGAATGGCTGAATAAATTGTGGTATATGAATATTATGGAATATTACTGTTCTGTAAGAAATGACCAACAGGATGATTTCAGAAAGGCCTGGAGAGACTTACATGAACTGATGCTCAGTGAAATGAGCGGGACCAGGAGATCATTATATACTTCAACAACAATATTATATGATGACCAGTTCTGATGAACCTGGCCATCCTCAGCAACGAGACCAACCAAATCATTTCCAATGGAGCAGTAATGAACTGAACCAGCTACGCCCAGAGAAAGAACTCTGGGAGATGACTAAAAACCATTACATTGAATTCCCAATCCCTATATTTATGCCCACCTGCATCCTGCATTTTTGATTTCCTTCACAAGCTAATTGTACAATATTTCAAAGTCTGATTCTTTTTGTACAGCAAAATAACGTTTTGGTCATGTATACTTATTGTGTATCTAATTTATATTTTAATGTATTTAACATCTACTGGTCATCCTGCCATCTAGGGGAGGGGGTGGGGGGGTAAGAGGTGAAAAATTGGAACAAGAGGTTTGGCAATTGTTAATGCTGTAAAGTTACCCATGCATATAACCTGTAAATAAAAGGCTATTAAAAAAAAAAAAAAAAAAAGAGTGATGTCCTAACATGCAACTTGAGGTAGAGCTGTGCAAAATTATCCTCCTTGCTTCCTCTTCCAGAATTGTTGTAATCCAGTGACAAGACAAAAATCAAAATGACTGATGATGTCTCAAGATGCAGTGGATGACCTTAACCTTTTAAAATTGAGATCTTTTCCAGGTCTCAGTTTATTGAAATAAAAGATGACCTAGTTTACTATCACCAAAGTATTGATCTGGGGAGGGGAAAATCCTCAGAATTTCTGGCTGGAACAGAAAATATTTGCTATTTATACTCATTCTAAGTCATCAAAACTTGAACAATGAGCAACGAAGCCTTGGACTGGGGGTTGTTAGTAGTCATTCAATGAAAGCCAGAACTATTTGAATGTTTTTTTTTTTTTTAAATCACAATATTCTTTTTAAAAATCCTGTTTTTTCAGAGCTATATATTCAAGAATTTGAATAAGGGGGTAGATGGACTACTTATAAATTTTGCAGATGCTAGAATTAGGAGGGAGAGCTAACACATTGGATAACAAAATAAGGATTCAAACAAGTCAAGATTGAATATTTAGCTAATTCTGCTTAAGATAAAAACAGATAAATATAATAAGTCAAATATAAATCCAACATATTCTCTTTCTCTCTTTCTCTCTCTCTTTTAATTTTATTTTTCTTAAGGATTTTAATTTTTATTAAGGTGGGAGATCTATGTTTTCTTTCACATCATGACTTTTATGGAAATGTTTTGTATTAAAAAAAAGAATTCAGTTAACTACATTTGAGAACAAATTTAGGAGTGGGAAGAAAAAGGAAGATTTGTGTGAAGATTTCTCCTATTACTGAAAGTTCTTGGTAGCCTTAGATGTTATTTTTTCAGTCCCTTGTAGAGGGTATGTCTTTCCTATGGATTGGAAGAAAGGCCATTGTTCTGCTTCTTCTGCCTGTTAGCTTCTTCTTTTCCCAGGAGGCCCTGTCCTACCCTTTGGGATTGTTTAGCAATTAGTGAAGGCAGGACTCTCATTCTACTGTTTAGCACATAGTAAGTACTTAATGAATGCATGTTGAGATAAGAGAAAACAGCATCTCATCTTAAGGCAAGCCTTGACATGGGATTCCAGTGTCTACCCTGTTCCAGATTCCAATTCCTGGGTCAAATAACCCTGACTATTGGGGTATAACTTATGTCATGGATTTTCCCAGACCAAGAAATGTAGGTCTTGCCACCTGGTTCCTATTGTGTTAGAAAGCTAGAGATTCATAGAATGTTTTCCCTCTGTTATTCTTATTCCTCTGGATGATGGCTGGAATGCCTCCTGGAACGCAGCTCTTGAAGCCTATTCATTGACCCAAGTTATTCCCTAATTGTTTTCTTCCAGGCAATTAAAGTATGCCTCATTAGGTGACCTTGGCTCCAGGTCTTATTTTACCAGATTGTTGCCTAAAATAAAGGAAAAGCCTTGTAAAATATTGGAGGGCTCCTTTTAGACCCATGAATTAGTCAATTGGGAGCTAGGATAGCATCAGAATAAGTGGGCTGGCAGCAGAGAGTTAAAGTTTGTCCTTGGGCCATATTATCTACTTTAACATTTATACCAAAATATAGACTAGCATAGTAGATGTTAAGCAATTTGTTAAATATGCAGATTAACTACTGTTTTCTTTGTTTATAATACCAGCATGGTTTTTAGTTCATCCAGTTGGGGAGGCAGGAAAGGAGCAGCTGGAGATGTTTTATTTCTCCTCTTGCTAGATTACTTGTAGGTAGCATATAAACAGAGGAAAAGCATAAATCTCTGGGCTGGTGATTAGGATAGCCTATTATTATTATCTCAGACTCAGTTTACCCATCTAAACAACAAGGATAATATTAGTACCTGTTTTCTAGGGTTATAGTGAAGATCAAATGAGAAAATGTGTGTAAAGCATTTTTGAAAATTTTGCAAAGGGCTCTATCAATGTCAATGTCCATCAATTGTAACCAATTAAAAATGGTTTTTTATATTCCAGCAAGATTGTAGTCTATTTGTGTGTGGGGGGGGGGGGGAGGGAAGGGACAGAGCATTATGACAATGGGAGGATTTGGTTTTCAGGTGCTCTTCATTATATGATTATTTAGCGTATTTCTATTATACTGCTTGTCTTTGGTGAAGTTTTGCACATTGAACTGTGTTGCAAATTGCCCAAGGTTTTAGGCACATAGAATACTAAAAGATTGGAAAGAAGAAAAGAATAAGGGAAGGAAACTACCACATGCCAAGCACTGTGCTAAGTGCTTTACAAATTTATCTCATTGGTCATCACAACAACACTGAGAAGTAGGTGCTATTGTTATCCACATTTTAAGATAAGGAAACTGAGGCAGGGGCTATTACTTGTTCAAAATCAAATAGATAGTGTGAGGACAGATTTGAACTAAGGTCTTTAGTTGTAGACTATATGATAGCTTAAGATAAGAGGGAAAGAGGGTTGGACTTGGAGTCAAGAAGATATGAATATGAATCCTTTCTTAGACATTTTCTAGCTGTATGACCTTAGGAAATAATATTAATATTAATAAAAATAATTAATATTTATATAGCATCTACTACCTGCCAGTCACTATGCTAAGCATTTTAGGTATATCATTTCATTCTCACAGCAGCTTTGGGAAGTAGAGACTATTGCTATCTCCATTGTACAGATGAGGAAACTGAGGTAAACAGATGTTAAGTGACTTGACTTGTCCAGTTCACACAGCTTGCAAATGTTTGGATTTGAATTCAGGTCTTCTCTGACTCTATGTGAGCCATTTAAAGTTACTAAGTCTCATTTTTTCTCATCTGTAAAATGGCAATAATAGTATTTATGTCTCAGAATGGTTATGGAGTTCAAATGAGATAATATGCCAAATAAATATGAGTTTTATTATTGCCATAGAATGACAATAATAGTATTTATGTCTCAGAATGGTTATGGAGTTCAAATGAGATAATATGTCAAGTAAATATGAGTTTTACTATTATTTAGTATAATTATCATCACAAGGTCATTGATAATATCTGAGTAATAGAACCATAGATCGTAGATCTGTATTCTATAGCATTACTAACAAAAGTTTTCAGTCTTTTACTTCAAAGAACTATAGAGGTTATTTAATCTAACTGCTTGTTCAAGCAAATTACCCTTTCCCTCCAAATTACCTTGCATTTATTCTTTACACACTTTCATGTGCTCATGTAATCTTCTTTAATAGAATGCATCTTCTTCACGGTATTTATTTTCTGTAATTGACATAGTAGTTGCATGATAAACACCTATTGATTGATTCATCTTAGGCGCACATGTGTAGGGCTCATAGATGATTTCTTAATACTTAATACTAACTGTATTTCTTTGGGCAAATCATTTAAGCCCAGTTTACCTTCACAGAGTGATTTACACTTAGAAAATGTTTCATATGCATTATATCATATGATTCTTACAACAATCCTGAGTTAAGTTGCACTTTAATATTAATTTCAGTATGATTATATCTACCATTCTTTAGTGAATGTCTATAAATCTTTTTTTCATTGTTGGTGCTTTTTTTTTTTTTAAATCAAACTGTTGAATCTTTTTTCATGATGTACTCGAATCACTCTCATTTCTTTTTACCATTTTTACCTTTATCCCTATTATTTGATTTTTAAAAATCCCTTTTGAGCTCTTCCAGGAATTCTTTTTGTGTGTGTGTGTGTGTGTGTGTGTGTGTGTGTGTGTGTGTGTGTATGAGTGAAGGAACTTACATCAATTCACATTTTTCTTTGAGGCTTTTCATGTAGTCATTTTGACATTATTTTCCCCTTCTGAATTTGTAGTTTAATCTTCCCTATTACTATAGTAATTATGATCAGGTTTTTCCCCCCACCCCCCCACCCCGTTTTTCTTTTTTGCTCATTTTCCCAGTCTATTTCTTGTCCTTAATTTTATGTTAAAGTTGGACTTTGCTCCTGGGGTGGAGAGGGTCTCTCCATAGTTTCAGGTTTCTCATGCTACTGTTTTGGGAGGTGATTCTGGGGACCTGTAAGTTTTCAGGTCTTTTAAAGGTGATAGAATATGAGGAGAAGTTATGATCACTGATCTTCTGGCCTGTGTTCTGATCTGTGAATGAGTACAAATACTCTTTTCCACTTTGAAATTGTGACCAGGGTCTCTGATCCCCTGTGGCTGTGAGCTCTAGTGTGCTAGTATTCCTCCTTATCCTGGGACTTCAATCTGGGCCAGCTACCCAGATCCCTGGGCAGATGATGCAATAGAATCCTGCACCCAGTGCTAGCAAAGAGTCCCCTGTAATCTTTTCACCAATGGTCCAAACCCTTTACTGCCTGTGGGCCTAGAATTCTAGAAGTCAACACTGCTGATTTGTCACCCCCAAGTTTTGCACTGGCTTGTAGGGAATATGGACTGCTGCTGGCTTATCAGGCCCAGTCTGTGCTAGACCAGGCCCTACTCCCCGCCCAGTGAGACAGATCTTTCCTGTTTACCCTCTAAGTTGTTTTGGGCTGGAAAATTGTTTCCCCTTATCTTTTATTAGTTCTGCCACTCCAGAATTCATTTTGAGGAGTTAAAAGTTTAGGGGAATTTAGGAGAGCTCAGGGAAGTCCCTGCTTTTATTCTCTCACCTTGAGTCCACTTCCTATCTTCCTCCATTGATGTAGTTCAATAGGCCCCTTGCCTAATAAATGGTTGTCTGAATTTTTGTGATTGTTAAAATTGTGTTCAACAAGAGGTTCTGTACTTGAAACTGGTTTGGTTTGACACAATGTATGGAGGCTTATATTTTTCTGGCCTTTGAGAACCCAGGATAACATTCTTGTTATAATGATACCCCAGAGTAGGAGCTGGTATTGTGAAAAGGAGAAAAAATAAGAACTGGCCTAATGGTAAAAAAGGCACAAAACCTCATTGAAGAAAACAATTCCTTAAAAATTAAAATTGGGTAAATAGAAGCTAATGATATCACGAGACATCAAGGAATAATAAAACAAAGTCAAAAGAATGAAAAAAATAGAAGAAAATATGAAATTGGAAAAAATTAATTGGAAAAACAACTGACCTAGAAAAGAGATTATGAAGAGACAGAATTATTGTTCTACCTTCCATTGTATTCTAAGGTTCTCTTTTGAGCCTTACCATCTATGCTCTCTATACTACTAGCTCTGTCATCAGGTCTACTGATAGAACATTCAAAACATTCTGGGTGTTGTTATGTATTCTACAGCATTGCCAACAAAAGTTTTCAGATCTGTCTTACAGCTAAACATTCTTTTTTGTGTTGTTTCCCTTAGTTAGAATGTGAGTTCCATGAAAGCAGGAACTTTCTCAATTTTAAAATTTGTACCTACAGCATTTGCTAAATATTTAATAAATAAATGATTTTTCATTCATTTACTTTTAGTAATTTTTAGTATTTTTGTAATTTAGTAAAAAAAAAAGTCATTTACTTTTAGGTTGTACTTTAGGCTTAGGTTTGTAAAATATGGTTTTCATAAGAAATCTATAAAATAAATAGTAAGAGTGGATGCCCATCAGTTGGGGAATAGTTGAATAAGTTATAGTATATGAAGATTATGGAATATTATTGTTCTATAAGAAACCATTAGCAGGATGATTTCAGAAAGATCTGGAGAGGTTTACATGAACTGATGCTAAGAAAAGTGAGTAGAGCCAAGAGAACATTATACATAGCAATAACAATTACGATGATCAATTCTGATGGATTTGGTTCTCTTCAACAATGAAGTGCTTCAGGCCAGTTCCAATGATCTTGTTTTGGAAAAAGTCATCTGCCTCCAGACAGGACTGTGGGGACTGAATGTGGATCATAACATAGTATTTTCACCTTTTTATTGTTGTTTCCTTGCATTTTGTTTTCTTTCTCATTTTTTCCCCTTTTGATCAGATTTTTCTTATGCTACATGATAATTATGGAAATATTTATAGAAGAATTATCATTTTGCATAAGAAAAACTATGTAGACAATTACCTGATCATAAGCCAGGCTGGAAAAAATGATTACTATAAGTTATTCTACATTCATTCATTCATTAAAGCAGCAAATATTGATTACTGCTATGTGCAAGGTATTATGGTAGTTTCTGAGAGAGAAACAGTTTGTATCAGACAAGCTAGATGGTGCAGCGGTTAGAGTGCTAGACCAGGTCTTCCAAAAGCTCAGTATACTATTTTTTTTTGTTTCTGAGGCAATTGGGGTTAAGTGATTTGCCCAGGGTCACACAGCTAGGAAGAATAAAGTGTTTGAGACCAGATTTGAACTCAGGTCCTCCCGACATCAGGGCTGGTGCTCTATCCGCTGTACCACATAGCTGCTCTTCAACATTTACTTTTGTAAGATTTTCATTTTATGTTTTTTCTCCCTCCTTCCCGGCTCTCCCTATCCCCAACACAGCAAGTAATCTGATAGAGGTTGTATATATGCACATTAATTATATTGTGAAAGAAGAATCAGAACAAAAGGGAAAAATCATGAGAAAGAAAAAACAAAAACAAAATAAAAAATGAGAAAAGTATGTTTCGATCTACATTCAGATTCCATAATTCTTTGTTTGGATGTGCATGGCCAAATATCTTAAGAAATCTTTTTTTTTGTTTGTTTTTGCTTTTGTTTTTGTTTTTTGCATTTGAACTATTTCAGGAAGCTTAGAGAGCTGTTCCCCTCCTCCTTCCTCTGCCTTTAAGAAAAAAAAAATCTTTTTTATTTCTGGTATTGCAAAACAGTGCCAGTTCCAAGGTTTGTTTTCCCTAGAAGGTAACTCAGGATGCTTTGATTTGGAGTCAGGAGGTTTTCCCCATGAGATACTTGGGCTTGGGTCTCAGGAGGTTTTGATCTTCAGATTCAAGCAGTGTAATTGGCACTGGTTTGAGAGAAGGCTGCTACCAACTGGTCTGCTCTGTGGTTAAGACAATCTATCCTTGTCTGATTAGACCACATTCTTTTTAGCCTCCATCAGGGTATTTGGCATTGGAAAAGACATGGTCTTAATCTCAGTGGTAGACCATGTACCCTGGTTGTTTCCCCAAAGCCCCTCCTAATTTCAGGAAATCAGATGTGAAGTGGTAATGAGGAAAAGGAATTTGTTTACAACAGATGATTTGTGTTTAATCCCTAAAGTAAAGATGTAGGCTGAAGTTTTGCTTAAATATGTAGAAAATGAAAGAGAAAATTGGCAACTTTTGGTTAATTTTGTCAATATGGAAAACTAAAACAGAGTGGTTGTAGTGAAAACAATCTACTTTGGATCCTAAAGGTTCAATTTAGTGCTCTAAATTGCCCTGATAATTGCCAAGTGTCCCTTTTGCTTTGGTTGTGTATATACTATGTGTTTTCTTTCTAGAGCTTGGCACACATGGGATGAAGTGGGTACATTAGTGAGTGCATTTGTGGTTGGCAGATCAAATGGCCTACAATAAATTACTGGCTAGATATAAAATCATTGTTTTGTGTACTCAGAAACAACAAATATTATGGCGATGTGATTCAGTGGAGGACATATTTCCTGTGAGATAGCTAGGCCTTCAGCCTTTAAATTTATCAAAAGGTCAATGATCACAAATAATCTCAGTAAAGGGGACCTTGATTTAATTTCTTACTAAGAGTTTTTAAATTTAGGCCTTGTTTGTGTGAGGAACTCCCCCTCCCCCCACCAAAATCCTAATAGGTAATAGCTTCTGAAGTCAGAAGAAAGCTATAGTTGTGAGTTAATGTCTTTATTGTAAATTATAATTAATTATGTATCTTTATTTATTTATTTATTTATTTTTTTATTTAATAGCCTTTTATTTACAGGATATATACATGGGTAAATTAATCATGTATCTTATCCCTCTATTAGACTATAAGCATATGAGAACAGGAATTCTCTCTCATTAAACTTTGCATCTTCCTCAGAGTTTAGCACAGTATTCTAAATATATTAGGTGATTAATAAATATTTATTGAATTAAATTTGAAAGTGGTTATCATCCTATTTTTATTTTGATGGAATGTTGGAAGAATAGATGTTCTAATTGTCATCTAAAAAGATCATTTAATTCATTTGTTTAACAAGTATTTATTTAACATCTAGAATGTGAAAACAGGTATCTATTTTCACATACTAGATGTTAAATAAATACTTGTAGTGGATAGAGTGCCAGTCCTAGCGTCAGGAAAACTCATCTTTTTGAGTTCAAATCCAACTTCAGATATTTATTAGCTGTGTGACTCAGCAAAAATCACTTAACCCTTTTTTGCCTCAATCCTTCAACTGTTAAAAAAGCTGGAGAAGAATGAAAATATGTATAGAAGAATTATATATGTTTAACATATATTGGATTACTTGTCTAGGGGAGGGGATGGGGGAAGGGAGGGAGAAAAAATATAAGGTTTTGCAAGAGTGAATGTTGAAAACTATCTTTGCATATATTTTGAAAATAAAAAAAAAATTCTGAGTAAAAAAATAATAAGCTGGAGAAGGAAATAGTTAAACCATTCCAGCATCTGCCAAGAAAACCCCAAATGGGATTATGAAGAGTTGGTGATAACTGAAATGACTGAACATCAACAAATATGAAGATTATTGTAATAGCTGCTGGAGGGCTTATAAGGGAGAATCAAAGAACTTACTCTTCAACTGTCCATATAGCATAGGACACCCAGACCTCTGCTCTTTATTAGCAGTATAACCTTTCACCTCTCTTTAGCTCGGTTTCCTCCTTTGTAAAAGGAAGAGGTTGGATTAGATTGTACCCTCTAAGTCTTTTTTAGTGCTGAATCTATGATCCTGAGACAATCACACAAACATCTCTAACACAAAATGGAACATGATGATCTAATAAAAAGACTGGCCAAAGTATTACTTCCAAGGGAGGAAAGATAATGTCTAACTAGGAGGATAGTTAATGGAAAATAAGACTTGGGCCTAAGGAAAACAGACTATGAAAATGGATAATCCAGAACATTCTTTGACTTTTTTCAACCCATTTCAAATTCAAACTAGAAAGCACTAAATAAATCTCTTGCTACTTCAGTAGGCAAATCTCTCTCCCTCCTTCCCTCCCCAATTCCCCTAACTCCCATCATCTTAATTTCTGAAATAGACTCCAATGAGAAGGAAAGAGAGATAGGATTTCTTTTATCTAATCGTCTTTCAGTTTCAAAAATTAGTAGCATTCTAACCAAGGAATAAATTTGTAGTAGCTCTAGAAAAATGAAAGCAAACCTCCTAAATTATCCATTTTTCTTAGTAATTATTGCTTGTTACATTTTGACATTATTATAGAGCTGGTTTGCATGTAAAAAATTGCTTACTATTTTATATAATAGCTTTTCCCTCCTGCCTGCTTCAGTCATATCCCAATTTTGCCTTTTTGTATTATTACTAAGCTGTGTTCTTAAACACACACACACACACTCTCTCTCTCTCTCTCTTTCTCTCTCTCTCATACTCCCTAAAATTAGTCCAAACCTTCTAGGGCTTTTTTTTTTTTTTTTTTTTTGTCCTCATTTCTAATCCCTTTAGGTCTCACACAGCCCAATTTCCTTAAGCAAAAGAAAGTTACAATTTTTCTCCCTTATTAAAAAAAAAAAAAAACAGTTAAAAAAAAAGTATTTCCCCTGCAAGCATGTCAATGATATGTTTTCTGAAAAAAAAAATTCCTACATCTCTAACCACAATAACATGGAGACTTTGGAGGAAGAAAATAAATTCACAGAATTAGAGAGTTAGAAAGAACAAGTCCTTTAGTCCAAACTAAACACAAAAGATTCTCCATTGTAGCACAAACAATAATTCAGTGTTGTTTGCTTATTTGTATATGTATTTATTACATGGTAGCTAATTAAAAATTGCTTTACCTTATCATTATTTCTTAAAAATCAACTCCTTTTGATGTCACTAAATATTTAAGAAGGGATATCTCTATAAAAGAACTAAGCTTATTGATCTGTAGGTTAATGCTTGAGTAAAAAGTATCTAAGCAATCTAGTATTTTCTTCAATTTTTTGGAAAATTCAGCTGTTAGAGAACACTGTACTTGTGATCTTTGATAAACTAAAGTGAAATAGCATTGGCTTAACATTGTTATGTTGCTTTCTAATAGTATTTTCATCTTTAAAGAGGTTATAATATGTTTTAATTTAACAAAGAAGATTTCAAATACTGAAGCATATAGATTGGAAGGAAATTTGAGAGACTTTAAGCTCCCTTTAAATCATGCCACATGGGTGGTGGTTGGTCTACAAAGTCAAGTTTGTCAGTGAGAATCTCAGAAATTGAGATGTGTGTTTGAGTCCTTAGAGTAGGCAAGGAGGTAGGAAAATAACAGTCATCTCTTTCCTCTACATTAGATGATATAGTGTGCAAAATTCTTTCAAATACACCTCATTTGATGTTCCTAACACTTCAGTGGGTCAAGGCAGTATGAAATGTGAATAGAGAGCTGAACTCACAGCAGAGAAAATCTGGGATTGTTCCAGGCAACTCTGTAATTGTAAAGTGAAGAGTGGTTGCTATTCTGCAATGGCAAAGGGAGCTCCCTAATTTGGAATTCCTTATACCAATTAAATCGTAAGTCTAGGCCAAAAATAACCTGGTGGGAGTATATAGGACAAATATCATCTCTATTTTAATAAATAAACTTGGTCTCAGTAGTTGAAGTCAAGGGACCTGGTTTTGAATATTACTTGCTACCTTCATGATTTGGGTTTTAATGTCCTTTTACCTCAGTTTCCTGTAAAATGAAGAGTTAGACTAGATAATCTCTAAAGTCCCTTTCAGCTTTAAATCTTTGATCTTATGATTCTGTAAGTGAAAAGGCTGCCCTGAGTCTCTCATAAGTTTATGGCGGAGTTTTTTCTGACCTAAGGCACCAAAATGCAAATTTTTATATTATGCTGGAATAATTCTGCCTTATGCACAAGTGATAAGGTTCTTCTTCTTCTTCTTCCTCCCTTCCTTCCTCCTGCCTTTCTTTTTCTTTTGAAAGTACTTTATATATTTACTTTATTTTATTACTTTATATATTTACTTATTTGTGCATATGTGATATGCCCTTAATAGGATGAAAACTCTTGGTTATTCTAGTTCCTAGAACATAGTGGGTGATTAATAAATGTTTGTTGAATTTGAATTTATGGTCAAGAAAAAGTAGAATGATCTGTCCAGTGTGTTTTCTTGAAACAACTAAATAAATACTTACCAATCAATATCTACTCTCATATCAAAAGCATAATTTGTCTATTTAAGCTCAGCTTTTTACTCAAAAGTATTATGTAATAGATATAACCTTTTGTTTTGTTTTGTTTTTTTTAATAAATCAAGACAAATTGACAGAAATGCTCAGGGTTTTATAAATTCACGTCCAAATTGCAGAATATGTATAAGCAAAGCTCTTTGATCTATTTAAGAGCATTTTAGTGCTTTGACTATTGGATGAAGGCAGATGAGGTGACACAGGAAAGAACTTGTGATTAGATGAAAGAATCATACTCATTTCTAGGACTGTGTATAAAAATTGTAGTTAATCTAGCAGATTAATCAAGTGTTAGATCAGTCTAATGGTAGATGAACTTCATTTGGGAGGAGTTCAGTTCAATAGCTGGAGGGAAGTCCCCAGAAGGAATCCTGCTTAGAGGTAAGGTAGTTTGTTTTTCTCTCCTTCCTCCCTACCATTTTTCATTTCCGATTGATCTGATTGATTGTGATCATATATCTGATTGATATGATCACAAAGAAAAGACAACATATCCAGAGGGACATAGACCTAGGACAAACATAAACAGAAATAGCCTCTCAAAGATAAATGTATGACCGTTTACCCCATAGAGGAATGCTAATTATAGATTCAAGCAATGACTTTCAATACCTAGAATTTATGAATTACTTTTTGATCATGTGTTCTCTGCATATGTACCTTGCTACCACTCTAAGACTGAGTGAGTCCACTCTCCCTGGAGTTTTGAGAAAATTACTTGGGGAGGAGGGGAATGTTTTGTGACCACTTTGTTACTGAGAATAATTACCTTTTTCTAAAAGGTAATTGAAGCCTTTCTGACTGATATTATGGCATGCATTTGTTGCAACTTATGAGTGACAGTGCTAGAAATCTAATCTTCTTGAATTATCCCTAGAATTCTGTAAAAAAGTAAAAATTACCCTTCTGGGGACTAACCTACTAAGTGAGGGTATTGGCTGTGTGAATGAGTCCCAGAGGGGTGTTAGGTCTAATTTGACAAATGTATGTTCTTGTTCATGTGGTGGAATGCTGATGAGTCATTTTATATTTCTCCTGGGCTCTGCCATGTCCAAACAACATCTAGTTCATGTTTCCTGGCAAAACAAGTTAGGTTTAGGCCAATCACCTAGTAGATTTTCTTCAAGAGTCACTTGAATAGATGCTTCTTTCTACCAGTTTCCCCTTCATTCTATCAGTTTCCACCTGACGACATTCTCTATCTCCAGCTCTCTCAAGCTCACAAGGTCACCTTCAAGCCTATATGCCTCCATCTTGGGATAGATATTCATTTGTGTCTAAGATCAGGAAAAATATATAAAAAGAGGCAAGCCTAATGCAGGCTTAGGCGTGCCCCTCAGAGATAAAATATTTTAAGAAGTCACAGAGTTTGTATTGGCATAATTTATACTTGGAAGTTATTTGGGGAAACATTCATAAATACATTCCTGCTAAATATATTTTACATATTAAGATTTTGCTCTTCATCTTTTTCTTTATATATAAGACCAATACAATTTTGATAAATCATTCAGAAAAGGGAACATCAGCATTATTTGGGCATAGATGGCTGACTATGGAGACAGGAAGGCTCAAGTTCTTTCTCTGAGAAATGTTGGCTATGTGATCCCAGGTAAGTCATTTAACTTCTCAATGGCTCAGACAACTTGTTAACAGCGCTTACACTGTTGTGTAAGTGACAGGTTTGCTGATTTGTATTAGTGGAGGGAGTTTGCACACTAGGAATTCCCCATCCCGCTGAAGTTACAGGTCCAGGATAATTTAGGAAGAAAACTCAGTCTGGAGCTAGAAATCTTAACATATAACAGAAGAAAAAAGACTTTGCTAACAAATAGCAGTGACAGTGTTACAGTAAAGAACAAAGAAAGGGGGAATGATTCAGGAGTGGACAGAGAGTACTTGAATGAGCTCAAAGACTATATATGCTATGTTCAGTACAAAATAGACATGCAGGCAGACAGAATATCCTTTATTTCACATTGCTGTGTATTTCATCTTTTATCTCCATTTGCCACGGATAGGAATTTCTTCTTCTGCATATTGGTTACTTGCCTTGCATATTTTCTCTTTCCACTCATCTCTTAGCTTATTATTGATATCCTGTGCTACTTCCATTCAACATTCTCTGTTATCTGCTGCCAATGTTCCTGTCTTTCACTGTTACAATGACCCATTTCTCTTTCTATCTGACACTGCCTGGACTGGCCACGAAAAACAAAGGGGAGTATGTGTGTATGAGACAATTCCTTTCACTTTAGGCTTTAAGGACCATCAGAACAGAGATGAAAAATGAATCTTTAAAGATTTTTTTCCAACCCACATGGTGTATTAACAGAGTAATGAATTATGCAACTATTATCTTTTAGAAAAATTAATCATTTTTGAGCTTTATAGATTATGTAGTTTAACCCTCTTATTTTATAAGTGTGATATCAGGGGAAGTGGCTTGTCTTGTGTTATTCATGTAGCAAATAACAACTGGAATTTAAATGTACTAAGTCTTCTGAATCTAAATCCACGGTTCTTCCCACTATAGTACACTGTCAGGTGCTCTAAAGACAACATCCAAAACATCTGAGTTTGTCTAGTTCTCACTTTCTCAAATTCCATGTTATTAATATTGAATGATTTGATATATTGAATGTATATATTGAATGACTCAGAAGAAGGGGGCTAATATATATAATAAATATAGCTTTAATCAGTGGGATCAAACTCAAATAAAAAGGATCCCTGTGGACTCATAGCAGGACCTTTGTTTTTGCTGTATTTTTATTTCTTTTGTTAAATATTTTCTGATTATATTTTAATCTGGTTCACCTCACTTGGAAATTTTGTGAGCAGCATGCAATCCACAAGCCAGGAGTTTGACACCTTTGGTTTATCCTTTCATAAGCCCCCTCCTTTTTTTTTTTTTTTTTTTTTGAAGATGTTGAAAGTTTGTTCCACCTTCCTCCTGGTTGCTTTGACAATTAAGGAATAATACAATAGCACCAAAGTACCTCATGCAGCCGTTTTGAAGGAGAGATATCTTAAAACTCATTTCTTTTTTTAAATAGTATTTAAATTTTTCTAAATATATGCAAAGATAGTTTTCAGTCTTTACCTTTGCAAAATTTTGCGTTCCAAGTTTTTCTCTCTCCCTTCTTTTCTCCCTGCTCTCCAAGATAGCAAGCTATTTGATATAGATTAATGCACAAGAAAAATCATATTAAAAGAGAAAAATGAGAAAGAAAAAACAAGTAAGCAAACAACCATCACCACAAAAAGTGAAAATATCCTTTGATCAATATTCAGTTTCCATAGTTCTCTCTCTGGATGCGAATGGCACTTTCCATACCAAGTCTATTGGAATCACCTTGAATCATCTTATTGTTGGAAGAGCCAAGACCATCACAGTTGATTATCATATAATCTTGTTACTGTGTACAATATTCTTGCAGTTCTGCTCACTTCACTCATGTTCATGTAAGTTTCCAGGCTTTTCTGAAATCAGCCTGCTCATCATTTCTTATTCTATTACATTCATGTACCATAACTTATTTAGCCATTTCTCAATTGATGGGCATCCACTCAGTTTCCAGTTTCTTGCCACTACACAAAAGGCTGTTACAAGCATTTTTGCACATGTGGGGCCTTTTCCCTCTTTTGTTATCTCTTTGGAATAAAAACCCAGTAGAAACACTATTGGATCAAAGTATGTGCACAATTTCATAATCTTTTGGGCATAGTTCCTAATTGCTCTCCAGGATGATTGGATCATTTCAAAACTTCATCAACAATGTGTTAGTGTCCCAGTTTTCCTTCGTTCCCTCCAACATTTATCATTATCTTTTCCTGTCATCTTAGCCAATCTTAGAGGTGTGTAGTAGTATCTCAGAGAAATTCATTTCTTTATAGTTCCAAGGAAACCCATAGGATAAAGAACAATTTACTCATTTCTTCAATAATCATAGCAATGATAGTATTGATTGACTGGCCAGTGTATGGAGCTTTAAAGTTTGCAAAGGGCTTTAAGTATTATTTCACTTGATCTTCGCAAAAACCCTATAAGATAAATGCTAAACCTATTGTTAACCCCATTTTACAGAAGGTAACTGAGCATTTAGACCTGTGCTCTAATGCATAGTAGATACTTAATAAATGTTTACTGACTTATTGAGAGTTGTTGTTGACTTGCCCAAGATTGATAGCTAGTTTGTGTCTGAAATAGAATTTGACTCCAGTTTCAGTACTCTACCTAGTATATCACTAATGCTTTTCTTGGAACAAATCTGAGCAAGTACTCAGTACCCTTTCAAAACCGAAAACTATGGATGACAACGATATGGATTCTCTGTTTCTTAGTATCTTGATGAAGAATTTATGAATAACTGTAAGTGTACTCTGGTTTGGACTAAAAGTTTGGTTGATCTGTTCCATAATGTTTTATAGAAAGAGCAACTACACTAGTCATTTCAAAACCAGTCATTTCAGGCATGTGTGACTCTTCCTGACCCCATTTGGGGTTCTTTTGGCAAAGATAATGGAATGGTTTGCCATTTCCTTGTCTAGATCATTTGATAGATGAGGTGTTGAGGCAAACATAGTTGAGTGACCACAGGATCACACACCTAGTAAGTATTTGAGGCTGGGTTTGAATCATGAAGGTGAGTCTTTTTCATTCCAAGCCCATTACTCTATCTACTGTGCCACCTAGTTGCCCATTTACCACTTAAATCTCCTGGAAAAAGGAATTGAGTCTGGTATGGGTTAAGAGAATTAATTTTTTTTAAATTATCTCTTTGAGTAGGTTTTTTCCCCTTTTAAATTATAGACATCTTTGATTTAATAATTTTAAAGTTTCAGATCTGATTTTCATGTGTGGCTTGTGAAAGTAAGTATTATTACTTTATAGTCAGACCACATATGTGCTTTCCTTGTTTATGGGTTCGGTCTGTTTTCCTATCAAGGGGAACTTAGAATATTATAAGGGAGGTCGACTATAGAAGACTCTTCAGTCTATGAATGAATACTGCACTTGAAAATCCAGAGGAGTCATGAAGTCATATCTTTTTCTAGATCTGTCATTTAATTAGTACAAGGGATTCCTGCAGTGAACATTTATTTTATAAATGCAGATTGGTAATTAGTCTGTAACTTTTAGTTTAAGAGAATTTCCTGGGGGAGGGACATTGAGAAGTTAAGTGACTTGCTAGCCAGGACTATATACCTATATAAGAAATAAATATTCTTTATTTCTATGGTTGTGTCTCTATTTAGGGGTGTGCTGAAGCCAGCTCTGACCAGCTTGTGGGAGTCTGTTGTTAAATTTTCAGTATGAACTTTTACTTCAGAAATTAGTAAATGCCAAAAATCAAAACCTGATTATTATTTTGTTGATTTTCTAGTTGTAAGAAACCATTAATAATTCAAATTAAGCTTAAAAGTATGTGTGTATACTTTTATTGGGAGGCAGGTTGTTTAAACACTGACCAGTATACACCTGTTTTGCTCCATAAATATTGCTTGAGCTCATCTAAAGTGCAGTAGAAAGTTTAGGGAATGAAGTCATTACCAGACTAGAAGCCTGGTAACTGTAGGATAATATAATAATAACTGGCATTCATATAACGCTTCAAGCTTTCTGAAGTCTTTTATATCCATTATACCACTGGGATATCATAATACCTCTGTCTATATCTAGGATACACCAGACTGCCTCTCTTCCTCATTTTATTTAAGGAATTTCATGAAATAGCAGAAATAGTTTTACTTGGCAAACAAGAACTTATTACACATTCCTATTTTGTGTCCAGCATTGTGTTAAATGTTTTGAGAAGTATAAAAACAGAAGACCATTTCTATGCTTGAGTTCATAACCTAACTACTAAAATAAGGATCTATGATTTTTGGTGTGCTTTTTTTCTCCAAAACAGATAACTCTCTAAAGGTAAAGAAGCTAGGTTCTCTTTTATCATTACATCTATACTCTGGTATCCTAGGTACTAATTACTTGAGACTTAAGTTTTGGTTGATGTTTAGGGCCTCCCCAAATTGGGGGTAAAAAGGTACTTAATGTACAATGTAAATCATATGTAGGAAAGGCATTCATTCCCTATCCACAAAACAAAACAAACAAAAAAAGATTCATAGTGCACATTACAGAACAACTTATAAAAGGATTCAGTAACTTATAGCTACTGTTAAATATTCTCAGGAAGCAGATACTTCATCAGAGGATTCTGTAGCAAGTCTTCAAAACATAAAGCAGTTTGAGAGAGTGCTGATTGGGTCGTTTATATTTCTCTTCAGCTGTGCACTTTCCAAACAATCATTACATGTTTTCTGGCAAAATGGACTTAGTTTGTACAAAGCAACTGTGGTGGTCATCTACGCTAATATACTTCTCCCTTTGCTGCTGGTCAGCTCTAACTCAATGGAACCTAGGATCATCAGACCTCTCAAACTCACAAAGTTGCCTCCAAATCTGGACTTAGTGTGCTCAGGGCCATATGGTGGCTAAAATAGGGCATTTTTCCATATCCCTTTTGAAAAGTATCTTGAAACAATCTTGAGACCATTCACAGCTAGAAGGGTAGACAAAGATTAGGAAGGAGTAACTCCATTTAAATATCCATCAAGTCATCTCACTTAACAACCAATAAGGGAACTTTTTGTCTTCTTAAAGTATAAGGTCCCCCCAAACTTCCATGTGGTCCATTTAAAATAAAAAATTCTGAGCATGCTCTCTGAGATGGTCCTTGTTAGATTGGAAACTCCCATCTTACTTTATGAGTCCCCTTTTCCACAAAATTATTTGTAATTTGTTGGGTTTTCTTTTACAGAAGGTGAAGATTTACTCTTGTGAATGGAGACTCTGGTTGAAAACTTGATGCATCCTTCATGGGGGTAGGACGTGTCAGCTATTTTTGACTGCATAAATGACATTAGGAACTAAACCTGAGACTTTAGTAAAATGTAGGACCCTAAGTTCCTTACAGCCATTAAAAAAAAACAAAAGCAAAAACATGAGCTTGTAGTTTTGGATTCTTATTTCTTGCCTTTTTGTGTTTCTTATGCTGGAATATATATCTCTGCAGGTATTTCTTGCCAATTCTCCTATCCAAAAATAACAGAGCCTTGAGAGGGAACCCCATCTCAAATGATGTGTGGGAATTTATTATTTTTTTTAAAAATGGTGGCAACATAAAGGAAGAGAGAATTTACAATGCAGATGTGATACTACATCCAGGTTTAGTGATTACTCTAAAAATGCCCTTACTTGGCCAACTCTGACTTA
Source organism: Sarcophilus harrisii (assembly GCF_902635505.1). Lineage (NCBI taxonomy): Eukaryota > Metazoa > Chordata > Mammalia > Dasyuromorphia > Dasyuridae > Sarcophilus > Sarcophilus harrisii. Next base: position 205,097,312 of record NC_045428.1, read on the forward strand.
CATCACTTGTTGGAGATCTTTTCCAAAGAATTTTTAATTCAGTTACCTCCTCTCTTTTTCTCTCTCTTTCTCTGTCTCTCTCTGTCTGTCTCTGTTTCTGTCTGTCTCTGTCTCTGTTTCTCACACACACATACATAAAAATTGGGTGGATAAGTCTTTCCCATAAAGTGAAAACCCATTGCAACTTATTGCTGAATGTTGATTTATTGTTCATGTGTGAACAAATAAACTCCCCAGAAATCTGTTGTTTCTAGCAGAGTGCATGCAGCTTGTGTCTCTGCAGCTGTGTGGCGTGCAGATGAGGTCATCCCCGTTAAAGAGCCAGCCATGTCTGTAGGCCTGCTGCCGAAAAACCTCCAGACAGCCTGGAACAGGAAGGGAAAAAAATATGCGTGAAGGATTGAACAAGACGTTTTTGATTATGATAAAATTTCTTATTTTTGCATGCCTTAGGGTTTTTTTTTTTAGGTGTTGAAAAACAACCTCATCTTTAGCTTTCCAAAGGTTGTTACTTACTGAGTGAGACCCATATTAATATAAATTAGCAAATGCAAAAAGCATCTTCAATTCCTTTTTAGATAAGGGATCCAGTACCCTTTTGTGCCTCCCAACGAGATTGTAAATGATTAATAGCTGGATTGAATTGGAACATAAGGGTTCAATGTCTACAGATGTACTTTGCCTTGCATAATAGATGTGTGTGCCTGAAAAGTAGATTTGTACATCGAATTGTTGTAATGATGATCATATTTTAAACATATGAGGAATCCTGTGTATTAAGAAGATTATATGGTTAATGTTTTAAAGTAACTGTTCAGTAACTTTTTCTATATCTTTTTTAATATTTCAAAATTTATCAGAGAGAGGCATATGCTTAAGAATTATTTGCCAGAGTGCCCTTTCTTAATGTCCTGGGAAATGGGGAGCAGGAATGCAGGAAAAAGGAGCATGGTTAATAACTCTGGTTAAAAAACACAGGCATTCCTCAGCTTCTTCAACTTGATGAGTGGTAAAAAAATGGGGAAGAAAAAGCCATAGAGAAATGTCCTAGGAGGCAGATAGGTGGCACAGTGGATAGGATATTGGACTTGGAGTCAGGAAAACTTGAGTTTAAATCCAGCCTCAGCCATGTGATCTTGAGCAAATCACTTTAAAAAATCCTCTGCTTGCCTCAATTTCCTCAGCTGTTAAATGTCTTAAATGTGAAGTGTTTAGCATAGTTCCTGGCACATAGTAGTAAGTGTTAAATAAATGATTATTCTCTCTTCTCCTCTTTTATTCCCTCCCTTTCCTTTTACTACTTATTGACTTCAGTACATGAAGATGTACAGTGTGCTGTAAATATTTGTACTGAATTTGGAGTTTAGGAGACTGAAGTATGAATTCCAGTTTTGCCAGTTGTTACCTGTTATTACTATAAAAGAGGAAAAAGTAGTTATCTAGCTCCTACTATTTGCCAGGCACTGTATTAAGCAACTTAAATGCAGGCAAATTGCTTCATTTCTAAGCCTTGGTTTTCTCATAAATAAAGGAATGCTCTTGAAGGTCCCTTATAGTTCTAAAATCTATGATCCTACTACAAGAATGGCACAGAGTCATCCAGAAGTAAACAAATAAAATAATACATTGCATAAAAAATAGTAAGGAGAAAGAGATAGAACAGGGGAAGAAAAGGTAAAAGAGATTAGATACAGATAATTAACATTAGGGGAGGCTGTGTGGCTCAAATATTTTGTTGCTTAAGAAAAAATAGGGGCAGCTAAATGGGATAGAGGATAGAGCACTGGCACTGAAATCAGGAATATTTGAGTTCAAATCAGACCTCAGACACTTAATACTTCCTAGCTGTGTGACCTATGACAAATCACTTAACCCCAATTGCTTCAGGGGAAAAAAAAATACATAAAATTACTTCTAGTTAAAATGATATCCTGAAAGGTCTTTCTAGGGGAACCAAGTTCTGCCATATATGCCCCATCAAAGATCCATAAAGGCCTCAGATAGAATAATAGGTAAATAAGAGACCAAAAGAAACACCAGTATTTACTCTTCTATCCAGAACTATGCTAGAAGGTAGCCAGAAGCCTGGGACATGTGTGCTTTACACAGATCTTTTATTGGAAAGGTCCCTAGTATTTCTTCATTACAGATAATGTTAGTTCTTGAATTTAGATAGATGCTATTTACCTTTCTAAGGAAAGATCTACTTCTTGTTAACCTTTTGGTTTTATTTTATTTTTTTGGAGAAAGGATTTTGTCAAAAGGTTTTTGTTTTGTTTTTAATGGATTTTCCCCCTGAATCTATTGATATAAAAATGTGCTAAGTTTGTGTTTATTTTGCTTTGTGTTTTGATTGGTTGGTTGGTTGGTTGGTTGATTGAGATAGGGTTTCACTATCTCACCCTGGCTGAATGTATATTGATCACCCATAAGCAAAATCTACTACTGATTGCCAGGGGACCTTTGACCTCCTCATTCCTAAACTTTTTGCCTGCCTTAGCCTTAACATACCAAAGGAATGTAAATTTTGATCTTTGAAACTTTACAACATATCTTGAGGTTAAATGTCATTCTAGAAATGTTAGTTATAGCAATAAGACAAGAAAAAGATACTGAGAAAACAAATATATATAATGTACAAACAATATGATCTCTTCTTGCTGATGATACACAGTGATTTACTTAGAAAATACTAGAGATTTAAAGTAAGAACTAATTGAAACAATAACAACTTTAAAAATGACAGTATATGAAATAAACCCACAAAGAAGATCTGCCTTTTTATATATTATTGACAAAACTCAGTAGGAAGAAATGAAGTAAAATCCCATTTAATATAGCCACAGAATATATAAAATAGATCAGGGTTTAGTTACAATGATATACACAGTAATTATATGAATACAATGACAAAACACTGCAGAAATAAAGACAAAAGTTTGAGAGAGAGAAAATGCTCATAGTTGGGTTGTACAAATATAATATAAATGACAATATTTAATTCATAGTTTAGTGCCATATTGGTCAAACTACAAAAGATTATTGAACTAGAAAAATTTTAAAATTAAGCTAAGAAAATAACATCAAAAATCTCAATAGAAATGATGATTAAAAAGTGACATGTTTATCAGTTCCTTATATGTCTTGGCTGTCAGAACTTTGTTATTAGAAATCTTGACTGCAAAGATTTCTTCATCCAGCTAATTGTTTATTTTCTAAGTTTAAACACATAAATTTTATGTGTACAAAAACTTTTCAATTTTGTGTTATCAAAATTGTCCATTTTGTCTTTTATAATTAATTAACTTCATCCTATGTTTGGTCAAGAACTCTGCATTTATCCTTAATTGTGACATTCTCTTGTCATTTATGATTTGACCTTTTATATCTAGGTCATGTATCTGTTAACAGAGGGAGCATGCTTAGATTTTCTCTTCTAGTGGGTTCTACCCACAGTATAGATATTCCTTGCCTCATTCAAATCCAAAAACATGGAACTTTGTGAATGGTTTTTGGCTAGGCTCATATTGACCAGTTTCTAATAAAATTTTATTATTTTCCTGATGATGTACCTTTAGCCTGAAATGTTTTCTCTGTTTTCCAAATATTTAAATCCTTCAAGATATAATATCAAGACTTTTTTTCTCTCCAAAATATTGCTGGACAACTCCTTTCCCATGACGAAGTCCTTTCTTTAAATTTCTAAAGTGTTTTGGGTCTGTACTATACAATTTATTGCTTAATTATATAAATCAATATATTTAAATATTATTTAATCACTTAGATTATAAACACCTTGAGGACAGGGACTAGAAATCTTACATTGTTTTCTATATTTCCTACAACTTCTATGCCAGGCACCTAATTGGCACTAAATTCTTGGTTGATTTTTTTTTTTTTTTTAGTGATCTGACAAGTATGTCAATTTTATTTTTCTCCCAGCTGTCTAGCAGGATTTATTCTTTAGGGGACTGAAAGAAGTATCTGACAGCTGTATTTCTTCAATCCAATGACCTTTTGGCTTAAGAATTTAGTTGCTACCTCATGAATATATACATACACATACATATATGTATGTGTGTGTGTATGTGTGTGTGTGTGTATATATACATTCTTTCTCTCTTGAAGGATCTGTTTATGTTCACAGAATGTGGAGGTGAGTCTGTCATCTAGCTAGCAAATATTGGACAAGAGCTTTAGCCACTCTTGCTTCTTTATGGCACAGCGATTTTGAGTGCTAACAACTAGTAGAGAATTGTTAGAATGGTAAAAAAAAAAAAAAAAAAAAAAAAAAAAAAAAATTGTGAGAATCTTCATTGAATAGTTGAAGAGAATAAGACTGAATCCAAACAGCAAAATTGAGCTGAAATTTGAGTCTTATTCACCAAAGCCTGTAAGGATTGCAGCTGGAAGGGCAAGGACTGCTTAGAATTTGGCTGCAGTAAATTCAGGCTCCTGAAGTCTTTGGGTTTTCCTGCTGGGCTCTACACAAGCTCTATATGTGTGTATGTGTGGTCTTTGTAAAGTGACAGGTGTGATCTCTGATTTTGCCCTTAGTGTGTGTGTTTCAGAATAAAGATCAATGCCACAATGAAAAAGTGTTCTTTCACTGCCCAAGAGGGCTATTGTCTTTATATTTAAAGCTTCAAGAAAGATGCTGAAATGATGCTTGGGTTACAGAGATATTAGAATACTTATTTTCCTGGCAACAAGCGATATTAGTTCATTCATTTCAATTATGTTGTTTTGCTTGGGACATTTTCTGGAGTGGCTAGGGTCTGCTATATTTCTTTTTAAATAAATGATAGAAAAATTCTTTGGGTTAGGATTTATGGAAATACTCCAACTACAAGGGAGTAAAGACAAAATTGGTTTTATTAGGAAGTATTTATAGACAATCACTATATTCAGTTGTGTTACAGCCAAATAAATTTTTACTAGCTTCCAAAAATGGACCTTTAAAATTGTATTATGCATGGAACACAGCTT